>NW_008662159.1:0-5997 GCF_000695815.1 Acanthisitta chloris
GGAGAGGCGCTCCTGGCATCCCCCAGCTCCGCAGGGCTGGCGACTTGTTCGGGACGGCTCAGGGTTCCCGTCGAGTGTGGAGGAGTCCCCAACAAAAGCAGCTCTTTCCAACCGTGCACAAAGTGCTTGGCATGGCCGGTCAAGTGTTGGGAGTCAAATTAATTAATGACCTGCGCTTTCCTTTTCTCCCATCGCTGCCTTATGTTCACCATTTTTCTCTGGCCGGTCACAAAACACCGGCTTGCTCCAGCCTGACAGCTGCCGGTACATTGAGCTGCAGGAACTTAGCTAATTGACTTAAAAATAATTCAAAATATTTTTGTCTCACTACTCCTGTCCTGGGCTGGTGAAAATTTACATGCCCAGTGCAAGGTGAAACCAGTATGGCTTTTGGATAACATCCTAATGAATTTGTTAATGTTCCTAAATTTTAGTAGCAAATACAGAATCAGCAGATGGTTGATTTGCTAGGAGTGACAGTGGTTTATCACTGCAAGGAGGTGTGGGAACCTGTAAAAAACAGCATGTTTTGTTGTAGAAATGTAGGTTCATGTGGCAAGAGGGATATTGCAAACACTGAAATGGCTGACAAACACAGCTTTTGCTGGTGCCTGGATCTCTGTTCCTGCTCATTTTGAGACATATACCTCTCCTTGATTTTTTTTCTTTTGTGGTGGGGAAGGACTATAAAATACATGATTTGTAGCTTACAGGTGTTACTTTGTGGCAATAACGTATTCTGGAGTTGGACTTCTCAAGGCTACCTATTTATTATGGGTTTGCTTGTGTTCCAGGGAGGCTTGGCCTTGATGGACCTCAGTCTCATCTTTCTTGCAGCATTGTGCATGGCAGTGTTTTTCCAGGTCTGCTGTTCGAGGAGCCTGTTCATGGCTTCTTCACAAGTGAAACGACTCGTGATTAAAAATGTGTTGCATAAAAGGTGTCACCTGGGTTTCCTGACATACAGTGTAAAAATAATGAGGAATCTATTCAGCTGGTGAAAAAGCATTTGGTTCAGTTTTAGCAGACACTGATGCATGAAGAAAACGTTGTTTTGGTTACTTTGAATAGACAATGTGTTTCCAGACGGAAGCTGGCTATGAAAAGATTTTCAAAAATACATTCCATACCACAAATGGTGATTTTGTTTACCCTGCCAGCTAAAAAAGCAGACAGGAACAGTATTTTCAGAAAGAGGAAACAAAGTAGGAAAGAAGTACCCACACACGTCTTGCACGCAGGAGGCTGCTGCAGGGTGTGTGTTTGTGGTGTGATGGAGTACAGCAGAAGCCCTTGTGTTGTCTGTGTGAACTGGAGGAGTGAAGAATGTTATGGGGCATAGGCAGGGCTAAGAGTAGGCAGATCTACTGGCTGGTGCACAGTCGGGTACCAGCAAGGCATTGAGGCAAGGGTGCTACTGCTGCAGGGGGTCCAAGGGACTGGGCAGGGCAGGAGAGCTTTGCAGCCTCCAGGAAGGAGTCCTCTTCAAGGAAGGGACGAGTGACAAAGCCCTCTGACTTAGCAGGAATCCTTGCCAATGCTTCTCCCTGTATTCTGCTTAGGAGAACCTGGGAGGCTGAAGGAAAATGCTTCTCGTAACAGCTCCCTGACGTGCTGACAGCTGCCTGGTAAATTGGGGCAGTTACCAGGATGAGTGTCCCGGAGGGGAGCCTGGGGGAGAGTGGGAAGGCCGTGAACAGGAGAGCAGCAAAATAGCAAATGAAAGCGTGTGCTGGGCCAGATTTCCCATGCGCTTCCAGATGCTGTTAGCTGGGATGGCCCAGAACCAAAATTGCATCAGGGCTTCTGGGTGGCCCCTTCAGACAGGAGGCTGGGAAGTGTGGATGGTCCTTCTGGTTATTGTTTTGTCCTTCCAGTGGCAACACTGCAGAATTGTGCACAAAGAAAATTCAGTGTTTCATGAGTCTTGTAGCAAAGGCAGAGGTGAGGTCAGTGGGGAACTTGTATTCCCATCAGTATGCTTAGTATTTCCTTTTATAAAAAATGTATCAGACAGCAAGAATTCTGACAGTTCTCTGCAGCTGTTCCTAATGTATGTCTGGAAAATTGGGAATTCCTCTGCATTTTCCTTCAAAAATACAGGCACATGACTGACCTGCCATCCACAGGGAGAACAGGGGAGTTCAGTGCTGAAGACATCTTACCTTTGGAATCCTGAGCTTATTCTGCAGCTCTGGACTCTCCTCTCTGGGGGCCAGAGTGTGGATTTGAAGTTCTGACTTCACTGCCAGGGGAAGGTGACAATTTGGATTTAAAAAGCTGTTCATCCTCATCTTCTTGCTTTCATTCCTTGTTATGCTTTGTGTTGCTTAAAAGTTTGGAAATGAAAATCATATTAGTTATTATCTGAGGATATTAGAGTTCAAATATAAACCTGAAAACACTACAGTAGATTGAAAAATATTGCGATCATGGCTCTGTGCGTTTTAATGAGGACAAGTTGCATCACATTTGCACCTCAGGCCTCTACACTTCTGGCTCATCACTTGCATTGTATTTCATGTATGCTTCATCAGAACTTTGTAAATGTGCTTCTGTGCTGATTTACTCGGTGTTTTAGAATCCAAGAGCTAACTTAGCTGCACTCCAGCTCTGTTTGATGGTAGCTGTTCAAGAGGAAATGCCTAATAGATGCTTGTGAATGAATTAGCTTCCTCTCTGGATTTGTTTTTCCTTCTCAGGTCTCTCAGGCAGCTGCAGAACTCCAGCAGTACTGTATGCAAAATGCCTGCAAGGATGGCTTGCTCGTTGGGGTTCCTGCAGGGAGCAATCCCTTCCGAGAACCTCGATCCTGTGCTCTCCTGTGAAATCAGGTAATAAAGTCACAGATGCCATGACAGCCACTGATTTGAAACTCAAACCCTTGGAAGGACAAGGGCACATGGTGATAGTTGTTTAAATGTTGAGCTCTTCTTAGAGAAGTGCTTATTCCATCCCTCTTGTCTCTGCAATTTGTTTTCTGTTTCAGCTTCTTTTCTACAGCTCTTTCTAGAGGTGTTTTGGTTTTGAGTTGTTTTTTTGTTTGGTTGGTTGTATTTTCGTGTTTGAGCTGCACTAGGGTGATTAGCAAGCATCCCAACTAATTAAAATTGTCTAAGACTCACAGCTGTCTTTGACACAGCCAGACAAGAACCAGTCACATACCCATCTTGGAGAAGTGCAAGAAAGCCATGGCCGTTGCACATGTTCTGATGACAAGCTCACAGCTTAAACAAGAACCGTGTTAAAATACATTTGGTCTGCAATGTCATACTGCAGTTCATGTGGCTGTGTCTGTCCTTAGGCTCTTCCTGTTCTTACTCTTGGTACAGCAGTGGAAGCAGAGATAAGCTGAGACAATCTGTAATCACATCCTTTTTAACTTCTTTTAGCACAGCTCTAAAGGATGTTCTACTCCCTGAACTCTGCCTTAGTGCTCTGCATTGCTTGTATGTGTGTAGCATCTGCAGTGTATGTGGGTGGGTGGGTGATTGTCCAGTATTTGCAAACCTTTGGGATCTGGGTCCTTGGTTCCCACTCTGGCCTCTCCCTTTTGTCACACGGATTATCAGTGATGGCAGCAGGAAAAAGAAAGGCCATGTATGCTAGTGGTCTTGGGTAGCACCACACCACAACTTGAAAAATCTGTTTTACTTGACCAACAAATGTGGAAGTAGAATATTTAGAAGGGGTTACTCTTCTTCAAAAGAAAAGTAGCTCCTGCTAAAGAGCTGAAAAATCTACAGAGAGAGAAGTACTACTGAATTTTGTTCTTTCTTTGAGAGTGCTAATAAGGAGAAAATGAATGTTTTCTTTCAGGGCAGAATTTAAGCTAAAACATAGAGCACTTGTAAAATCTTACCCTTCCTGCTGCCAGAGTTCTTGAGCTTGCAGCTGAACTTTTGCCTCTTCAATAGCACGGCTTTAATTGTTGATACATAGGTTTAACAGAACAGGATTGAACCTAAAGGGAGAGAACAACTGAGCATGAGATGCTCTTCTGGAAAACCTTGGTGTGGGAGAAGCAAAATCAGATTTTCTTAATTTGGGTGCTACCCTTAATTCTTCGTGCAAATAAGATAAAATTCATTGTGACTGCTGCATGTGTTCTTCTGTTATTGAAGCAGCCTTTCTACATTTTGGGGTTTTTTGGCATCTCGGGGTGTGTATGTATTCTAGGATTCTAGTTTGATGGTATCATCCAGATAGGATACAAAATATTTTCTCAGAAGTGTTCGATGAATAATTTATGATACTTTTAGAAATGCACAGCTCATCCCAGGATGTTATTTCGTATTTTTTTCTGATAGATCAAATCTAGTTTATTATCATAGAATCACAGAATCATCCTGGTTGGAAGATACCTCAAAGATCGAGTCCGACCCTACCATGGTTACTAGACCATGGCGCTAAGTGCCACATCCAGTCTCAGCTTGAAAACCTCCAGGGATGGTGAAACCACCACCTCCCTGGGCAACTCATTGCAATGCCTGATCACTCTCGCCATAAAAAATCTCTTCCTAACATCCAACCTAACCCTCCCCTAGCAGAGCTTGAGTCTGTGCCCTCTTGTCCTCCTGCTGGTTGCCTGGGAGAAGAGACCAACCCCCACCTGACTACAACCTCCTTTCAGGGAGTTGTAGAGGGTGATAAGGTCTCCCCTGAGCCTCCTCTTCTCCAGGCTAAACAACCCCAACTCAAATTTATTATTTTGTTAGCTTTGGATCATAAAAAAAAATCAGAGCAAAAGTCAAAAAGCCAATTAAAAATTTTATGATATGCAAGGATCCAACAAAGGAGAGTGGTTATTTGTTTTTTCGTAGTGCAAAGGAGCTTTTCTGTTGTAATTTGTAAGAGAAATGTATCAGCTTAGGAAGATAGCATTTAACAGACCATTTCTTTTTCCTCTTATAGGGAAGGTCATCGGAGAATTGCCTTCAAGCATGACATGAATAACAACTGCCTTTCCTTCACATGAAAAGTCTCTCTCTCTCTGTCCTGACTTTTATGTGGTTAAAACGATGCCCTAGATATTTATCTGTTTGCTCTTGTGTGTCAGTATTCCACTATCTCTTGGTAGTGTTCTTGAAGTTTTTTAATGTGACTCTTACCCTTTTGATAATTTCACCATTGTTCCTACACTATGCTAACTATACAAATATCACTTGAGAAGTTTACATTTTAGAAATGAAAAAGCATGAATTTTTACCAAATCACTTACTCTGATCTTGATGAACCGTTGCACCGGAATGATAGCAAAACCTATTGTTTTCTCACAAAATAAAATATCCCAAAAGTGAGTAATTAAAGTATAAAGCTAAATGCTGTTAGTACTGCAGTAATGTTCTCAGGGGGAATTTAGCTTCCATTAGCATGACCTGGAACCAGCTATAGTTTTTTATCAAGTGCATAAATGACACACTTTAGACACTGCTGGACACAATGTGTAGCACAGGCTTGATTCCTAGAGCATGTTTCTTGCAATACTTCTAATTTGTAATCCTTCTCCTAATTTGTATTTGTAAAAGTATTGCTGTGGTGGAATTTTCTTGGCATATTTGAAATGTTACCAAACAGACACTAAAACTCCATGAACACCCAAAGACACTTGCATGCATAATTGTCAATCTTTGCAATACATGAAACTTACTAAAATGTGCTTGGTCATTTGCCTTCACTTTTTTAATAGAACACTTTTACAAGGACAACTAACTTTTTTTAGAGGTTTTTAATTTTGTCTACTTTCTATTGTTTGTATTAATATTTTAGAAGTTTGGAAATAAAATTCCTTTCCCTATTGGCTTTGAACTCATTGTGTATTTGTAACAAAAAGCAGATGCTGTAAGGAAGAGGATACTTGGATTTTGCAGTGGGACAGGAGGTCTTAGGCTATCTAGGTTATTTTGGGAAGTGTCGTGGTTTCCCCCCAGCCAGCAGCCAAGCACCACGCAGCCTCTCACTCACTCCGCCACCAACGGAATCGGGGAGAGAATCAGG
>NW_008662159.1:6435-19197 GCF_000695815.1 Acanthisitta chloris
TCTGCACAAACCCCAAACATAGCCCCATACTAGCCTCTGTGAAGAACGTTAACTCTACTTCAGTTCAAACCAGCACAAGAAGAGAAAGTTTGTGTTGGATTTTTAGAAACTGTCTTACTAGTAGAAAAGTTTAATTTATAGCTATTTACCATTTTTGTGGTAAATAGTAAGAATGTTATGAGGCTCACTTAGACACTTTGAAACTATAAGGAAGAACTTTGGAGTCTGAGTACTTAATGCTCATGAATGTTAATTGTAATGGGGCAATGGGTGTCCTCCAGGCAGTTCAGTGTTTGTCGGAAGATTTTCGTCCTCTGTCCTGCAGAAAGACACTGATATGAGAGCTGTCATACTGCCAGTATGTATTGTGCCTCTGAATACAGAAGAAAATGCCCTTCCTTAAGAGCTTCTATTCACTCTGGCTTCCTTTCATTGCAGGGTATTTAAATATGGCAGTTTTTCTTCAAGTACTCAACACGGGTACACAGTGTGGAGGTCTAGAGAGAGCAGAGTAATTCTTACTTGCACAGAGGCAGTCAGAGGTTTGGTTTGAGGTCAAAATGCTAAAGTCAAAGATAATGATGAGTGTCTGCCTTTGGACAGGCAGAATCTGGCTGCTGGCGACTCTCTCCCAAGCAAGCCCTTCATATTTCTTTTATCCCCTGCAATACAACCTCCCCTCGTCCCTACATCTCTTTCTCTCCCCAGTCTGCCCTGTATATACACTTTCTGACTTGGTGTGCTTACTTGGAGGCTGGGATCTGGAGAGGCTGCTGAGCTGGAAGAGGAGTGGCCAAATCACAGTGTGCAGCAGAGAGCTGCTCCTGCTGAGCCGCTGTCTCTCTGGCAGCCCTGCCCAGCACTGTGTGGTCTCTTTCAGCTGGAGCACCTCACAGCAGCACGGGGTCCTGGATGCATCATCTTGCACCAGCAGTGGATAGAAAGAGCTGTGCAGCAGTTGTGAGAGGGACTGGGAGCGCTCCACCCTGCTGTCACTCTGAGCCTGGTGATTATTCTTCAGTCTTGTGGGAGGAAGACATGGGTTCCAGTTTCTTTAGAGGAGGCAGTTGCTGCACCCCTTTGCTGTCAGGGCAGCGTGCAGCAGGGATAGGGATGACAGCAATGCTACCTCTGCCCTCCCAGGGCATGTTCAGTGACAAAAGTCGAGTGTCACACTGAGCTCCAGAACAGGGTTGGTTGGCATTGAGGTTCCTGGGTTCTTGCTGAGAGTTAGTTTGGTGAAATGTGCCTCTGCTGGTTATTTTGCCTTGGGTAAATGAAGCAGCAGGATCTTGGCAGCTCAGCTTTTGCAGGTCCCCTATTCTTTACTTAACCAAGGAACCTGACAAATGAGCCTGGGCAGCTGTCTGCTTCTGTAGGCAGGAGAACAGGTTGTCTCTTACCTACCCAGGCAACTCAGCAGGACAATGACATGTGTACAGCTGTACGTATACCTTGGTTTGCACTACTTTGCTGAACTGAATGCTGTGGTGGTTTAGACATTTTTGCTGCCCCTGCTTTAACAGGTGTAATCTGCAGAGGGGTGGACAACTGTGGACAGCATCTTAGCTTCCTTTACCAAAGACCATCCAAGAGGACTACCTGCTGCACAGAGGTCTTCATACCATCTGACAGCAACAGGTCCCACAGGATGCCCTCAGTAAAGCAAATTAAGTGAGTGCACACATGCACATGAGCCACAAGAACCCTTTTTCTCACCATCACCTCTCCCATTCTAACAGCAAGGCTCTTCTCAACCTGCAGCTACCACCTGCCTGGCCACTAAAATGACTTGTTCCAAGAATTGAGTGTCCCTACCAAGTGAGGGAGGACTGGTGATCACTTTTTGTATCACATCTTTTTGTCTAAGAATTATTTGCTTTCAAATTCTTAGTTATAGATGATTTATCAATGTGTACATGTCTGTGAGAGCCTGAGATCTGTCATAAACAAACACAGTAAAAAATAATTGGTAATTGCAAGCCCTTTTCCTTATTTTCCACCTGTGTTGCCAGTAACCTAGCTGTACACTGACATTTTTCCTACCTTATGGAAACTTAATGCAAGCAGCACTTGAATTTTCCTATTTAATGCAGACAACATGCCTTTGTTTTCACAGTGATCTAGAGATTATCTAAGATAGTCTTTCACAACTGTTCCTGTGAAGGTTCTGGTGTCAGCCTTTGCCTGTAGCAGATGAAGACAAATACACAGCTTGGCAGTGGCAGCTGTAATTTTCTCCAGCTGTGGTCATCTCTGACTGAGGCTTTGCAGAGCTGCACTTTAAAAGAACAGATTCCTGGGCCTGGCAATTTTGGAGGTAGTTCTGAAAAACAGAGTCAAACCCATGATGCAAAAGATGGAAAATGGTTAGGTCAGGTGACCACAAAAATGGGCCAGAAATAGTAAGCAAACTGCAATTTTTATATAAGTCTTTCTGTGTTCTGGGTAAAATAGGGAAACACTGGCTTGTTTGCAATTCTACTAGAAATCTTTTTATGTTACCATTTGTGAAAGGTATTTTCTCTAATCTTGCAAACAATTTTGGTGCAAATAATTTGGGGATATTACTGTGAACTAAAATTGTGATTAGTGCTGTTGACATAGCTTTTAAGAATTCATGTTAAATTCAGCAGACCATTTTCTCTGAGAGACCAAATCTTTCTCCCCTAAGTGCTGGATTTAGTTATCCAAATAGTGAATATGTGGTTAATGAAGGCTCAGTGTCACATAAATATTTAACTGCGAGCATAAACAATAAAATTGGTGGTTTTTTCTTTTTTTTTTTTTATATCTTTTTTCTCCCTTCCTGTTATTGCATCAAACTTAAAAAGATTTGCACGTTTGAAAACTGAACCATCTCAGCTGAAGGCCACTGAACAGAGAGACATTCTGGAGCTGGGAGACAGGCCTGTGCAAACCTTGTGTGCTTCCAGCAGCAGAATGGAGTTACTGTCTACCATTGCTCCCACACGTATTTCCAGTTTCGTTGCCAAAGCTTTTGGTAGAAGGTGAGGGTTTGAGTCCTCTTCTTGTAGATTACAACTGAGATAGCTATTTTTTTTTTAAATCTCTTACCCCTTCCAGGTGTAGCCTACAACATCTGGAACTGCCTCCCAGACGACTCCCACTTCCTGACTGGTCAATGCACTACAGCAGGCTGAAAAATGTGGATGCCAACAAATGGCCTCTACCAGGTTATGCAGACAGTGGGAGTCACAGCTTAACTCTCTGAATCAAATCTATGAGAACGCTGAATTTCAACACAAATTCCTTGGCATGTTGTCTGGAAAACAAATAGGTTTTTTTTGTAGCTCAATTAGGATAAAAAGCAGTTCAGGAACTCATCACATGGTTCCTAAAGGAGCAGTCAGAAGGAAATAAGTGGAACTGAGCCCAGGGGACAACTACAAAGGATCACAGCTGTAAGTGCAAGAAACCTCTTAAGACATTATGAGCAGCCTTGAGATTCTGTCAGATCTAGCCCATCTTTAAGTTTGAAAAGCTGCATGCTCAGGGAGCAAACATCGGTGCCTTAAAAATGCCATGAGCTTCAGTGTCTTTTTTTCTCCATTCGTATTTTATTTCTTATATAAAGGATGATAAAGTACCTTTATATTAACTATGAGAACAAACAGAGAAGCAGAAATTCTCCAGCTTCAGGGAACTAGTTTGTCTAGTAACAGTTAAAAAATACAAAAGAATCCCAAATTAGTAACATTCCCAAACCCGAATTTCTTTCTCAAAATTGACAACAACAAAGGTTAATCTATTTCTTCTCAAAGAGTTCAAGAATTTAACAAAGTATGTGTAATATGCAAATCCTCATCCCATTCAAAAGAATTTAAGACGTGTTTGTCCATCACTTCTTCCAGGGACTCTTTCGTATGTCAGTCTCCTTTTTTTGAAGTCTGGTAGTTCTGGAAATCCTGAATCTGGAAAAGAAGTGGAAAAAACCCCTGTGATAAACTACAAATACAACATGTATGCAGGTTAACTGTGTCTTTCTGTTCAGCTTTAACCACTGCATTCTGTATGAAAAGAATCGACTGCCATAAAATAAAGCGTGTTCAGATTAACACTAACTGCTGCTGACCAGTTTCATGCATGTTGCCCTGTATAATAATACAGGACCTTAGACAAAATAAGTACATCAAACTACACTATACTTAACCACCATGTTTCAGAAGAGATTTAAATTTGAGAAGTTGCTTATTCAAAGCAAGTTACTGTAACAAAGTTCTGTTTAGACTTTACAAAAAGTATCATCAGAAAACTTTTAACACTGACCTAAGGATTTAATCTGTTCCAGTGGAAAAACTGGCTTGGCATGGTGTCATTAATTGTCTGTGGTTTAATGAAGCTTGGTCTGAAGTCTGAAGAAATCCCTGGGGGTTCCAAATGTGTCTTTTTAACTCTACTCTGTATGTATTTCTTAAAATTGGGGTTCTATGTTTATTTTTCTTAAATTTGGGATTTCAGAGGCTTTCACTGTATTATGGTAAGGTTAGCTATTTTGGGGTGGGTCCCTCCAAAATCTAAACCAAAAATGACTTTTTTTTTTTTTTTAAATTTGATTCAGAGTCAAGTATACCTTTGCCTTACAGGGCAAGAATATTATAGAAACCTTATCAGTTGGGGATCACAGTATTTTCAGAATACTGTAAAATGTGGTACCAGAAGAATCTGCCCTGAAACTAGTGTGTTTAGGATTTTATTCTATCAATGCCAGTTGCAGGGTACTGAAATACTTGTTAACTGCTCAGCAATATTACAGGTCTCAATTTTAATCCCAACATAAGGGGAATAGGTCTGTTTCTGTATGAACATTTACATTTACACAGGCTGAAAATTAAAAGAAATTCACCACATCCAATTAACTTTTCCTCTCTCTACTTCCATAATTACCTTAAGCAACCCATGAAACATAGTGATTTAGATTAGTTACTTATGGTTTGATGAATGAATCTGGTCTAATTAGTGAAAGCATTTTAATGCTGTGCTGACCTTGTAATACCACCAAGAGATTTAATAACAGGCAGAAGCAGAGAAACCATGATCTAAGTCATCTGTACTAGGAGTTAGACACCTTATTGGATCATTAAAAGAATGTGGCACCTCACCTACAGGGAAGCAAAAGTATTTTAAGAAATACCACAGTAAATGATACAGCAGTACATAGTCTGACAGGGACTAGTGATGCTTTCTTACTTGCAAGGTTCCATGGACACATATTATGACTCATTGAAAAAAAGTTCCAAGCTAACTGTAGTTAAGAGAGTAAACCAGGGGTATGGAAAATACAGAAAAAGAGAAGATTGAATATTTTGTATAAGGACTGTACACACTTTCAGGGTAAACAAAGTTTTGAAGTGCACACTACACCATCTATTTGAAGAAATGTGCTTTGGGATGATTTCAAGTGGAGAGTTTAGCCCTAGAGACATTAGCTAAAAAACTATTTCAGGAATAAGGGAACTGTAGGAAACAAGCTTTAGAAAATAAGAGTGCCATTTTTGCCTCGTTAATGCCAACAGCAAAACACAGCCATTAGTAGTATCTAAATTTCACTCTCTGAACTTGCTGAATCTACTTTTTGTCCTATAGAGAAAATACTTCACAGTCTTTTTTTCACTCTTGTGTCCAAATCTATGTTTACAAAATAATCTTTAAAGATAATTCCGGCATGTTTATTACGCATATTTCAGGCCCTGTCAAAGAGAGAAACGGCTGACTCTTACAGCACTGGAGAACTATGCTTTTCAATATTTTACCAAGGAAAAATAACGTCAGTAGCACAATTCTAGTTTGTTTGTTTGTTTTTTTTTAATATTCTTCATGCTCAAAACAGAACCTGTTAAGGAACCTTATATCACATAAGAAATATACAGGCAAGTAGGTTTTAGCAAAGGAAACATGCAGCTGTTGGGCTGGATTGGATTTAAGAACTATTTGAAGAAAATACAAAATCTAGTCTTATAGATGCTCCTTACAACTTTCCAGTTGAGTTACAAAGAGCAATTTTCAGCAAAGTCTGCTTGCTTTGGACATACCTGTTTTATTTCTTTTGTTTGTCCATAAGAATGGAGGCATTTCTTTTCTCATTCCTTTAGATTCTCTATCTGTTTGGTTGAAATTCAGGTTTTGAAGCTCATCCGTGTCAACAAATAAATCAGAGAGAAAAGCACCAGGTGCAAATGAATTCCTCAGGCCTGTGGATGATGAGTCATTCCATGGGGTCTGGTCAATCTGAATTTCTGGGCTTCTAAATGCAGTGTCTCTAAATTCTTCTAGAATACTCTTGGAGCCCTCCTGAGGTGCAAAGTCACTGAAAGTTGCCAAGAAATCCTGTTTTTCAGAGTCTTTGGAGGAACGGTCGGAAGTGTCATGCGTCCTCAAACGTTGTCTTTGAACATGAAGGGAATTCGTAACATCTAGATGAGCAAAATCTTGGTAGTTCTGTGATATGGCAAAGAAATTCTGCTTCTTCTTTTTAAATACTTCTGAAGAACATACCTTCTTTTGCATACAGCTTTGAAGATCAGACTTAAACAATCCCTTATGCTGATTCAGTGGAGGAATTAAGGCCTCAGATTTCACATCAGATGTTCCTGGTGGAGAAAAATTTGAACCATTTTATTTGGAGACTGAAAAATCAGCTTATTTGTCTACACTTTACAGAAAACCCAGATGCCATGGAGCATTTTGATTACAGTCTGTCTCCCCAGAATAACTAACATGATTAGAAGATAAAGATTCTAAAGCACTCAGATTGGTTTCAAATGAGACAACACATTTCCCTAGTAATTCAAGATACTACCTGCACTTTTTTGTGCCTTATCAAGCAGCTCTAAAGTCTGATCAGCATAGAATGTACTGAAGGTACTCTGTTTTTCTAGGTGTGATGCACCTTTCCCTGTGTTTTCCAGTGGAGCAGCAGCATTTAGGCTGTATGAAGATACGTCACTAAAACACTGAAACAATAAAGAAAAGAGGAATGTTTATAGTACATGACTACACTGTCAAATACGAAAAATTAAACCAGTTGTTAGGATCCTAAGATGTGTAAGTTTTTGTTTACTGGAACCAAGAAAAAAGAATTGCCAATACAGGAGAGGCATGTACAGTAGACAATCTGCCACCTGTCTTAAATCTGTAAACAGAGTAAGTAATAGTCTCTCACTTGAAACACAGGAAAATCAATACCTTAATGTAGTTTATATTTTTTCATTAGTCCAGGACTGTAGGAAGCAGTGTCTGTAATGGATTGGCACAGATCAAGCACAATAGAGTAATTTAACTGATGAGATATTTTTCTGTTGTTTTGGGTTTTTTTCAGTCAATAAACATGGCTTTACACAATAGTTACTATTAACTATATACACCTACTACAGTAGTATGCACAATTTGATATTCTGTGCCCAAATCTCTGTTCACTTGCTCCTTCACCTTAACTGAATGCTTCATCTTAAATGAATGGTGTCCCCCACCATTTTCTTGCAGGATGAAAGCTGTGCATTTTTAAACTCTAATTAGCTGACTATCATCAGTCCATAATTTTCCCAGACTTAGCCCAACCGAAACAGCAGGAGGACACAGTTCTTCATCTTAACCTCTAGGGCTCTGTCAAATGCTTAGTACTACGAATTCATAAGTGGTGACTTGACAAAATCAGCATAGAATCAGCAGGCTCAACGTCTGAGATACAAATGACATGCTAAAGCATATAACTCATTTTTAAGTGATACTAGCAAATGCACTTTTAGTATCAGCTTAAAAAATCCCAACCAGTCACATATTACAACAGTACAAAAATATTGATCTAACACATAAAATAATTTTGGCCAACCTTTAAAACTTTTTTTGGAACCTTTGGCAGAAGTTCCTGAAGTTGATCAAAGCTTGCAAGAAACAACCTGTTCAGCGAAGATCCCTTCTTTAACATAAGCTGAGCAACCAGAGGGTTGATACATGGAAAAGTAAGCAGCTGTTTCTCTGTCTGGAAATGGATATTAATTGGTTACATTGACATCTGATAAATTTCTCCTCCTTTTTTTCTGTTTCTACAGAATCACATCCTTATGAATAGGTCATACAATATACCACAGAAACAGAGCTCTCAAACTGTGCGTTCATGGTCTCAGGGTTTTTTTACCCCAGATGTAACAGAGTATCATTTTTTAAGAAGAGTGAGTCGGGCACAACAGTTTGACAAAAAGCAAGCACAGTATAAAGATGTTTATTTTCTAAAGGACGAAGCTCGTGAATCATGCAAACTTGATTTGAAAATGCATTACCAGGTTTACCATTAATTCTCCATTTTAAAGTGAATTACCTAAACCAAGGTAAATTGACAAAACTGCTTTTGTTTTACAAAAGTTACATTTGTAAGCAGTGAGGAACAGGTGCCAAATGCTGGGGTGAATGTCACACACAGGGCAAGTTGAGAGCTGTAGCATGTTATGAATATCGACTTCCAGTTCCTTACTTTCATAAAGCTTTGTGCTTAACAGAGGTAAGGATCAAGTATCTTTAACAGAGACAAAATAAAATTACTCCTCTCAATTTTTTAACAGTATCCTTAACCTCTAAATTGGAAAACCTATAATCCAGTATCCCACAGTTGAAAGGCCATGCCAATACCTGCTCCATAATGTTTCTGAATTTTGCAAAAACCAGAAACTATCTCAGCTTTACAAGAGTTCAAAGCTTTCACATAAAATGAACAAATCCATATGTTTAACTTGAAAACATTACAAGTTAAAGAACATCATGTATTTGACTGTGATTGATGAACCTGTTCTAGCATTTATTGTAAATATCCAATACCAACTACTGCATGAGAAGTTAAACAAATTGCTACTATCTGATATTAAAGCAAGTTGGTAAGCAATGCCATTGGCTTCAGTTGTGGATCAGCACTGATGAATTTGGCTTCCTGCCCAAGTGAGCCATTGTATGCTTCTCTTTCACAATTTGGATGTTTTTTTAATCTCAGTGCCTAGAACTGCAGAACTGTACACACTGACAGGCAGGTGTGGACGATAAACTTCTCCACAGGTTAACTGTGAAAGCATGCGGAAATTCTGAGTTCCATTTAATTGTGCTGGCATGGAAACATTATACATACACATCTATGCATATATACATATGCATACATATTAAAAATAAACATGTGTGTACATATAAATATATATATACTGCTTATTTTAATAATACATTTTCAGAGAACAATAGCAACAACAACAGAAAAACCCTAGAACTTTATGAGTGTGAGAAACAATAAGAAAACTGTAAATTCATGGGAAGATAAGCAAACCTCAGATGGCAAGACAGAAAGCCAGGATTTGTCCAGCCATTCATGAGGACAGATACTGGATTCCATCAAAATGTTGTCAGCAATCTGACGAATTACCAGTGCTGTTTCTTCAATCCCTGGCACAAGAACTACCTAAAAGCGACACATAATATTTTGGTTAAAACTTATACTAAGGACTTTCTAAATTTGCTACAGATGTTGAGGTTAAAGCTGAAGGTGACCCTTAACACCACAACTGGCAATGTGGAGTAATTGAACCTGATCCATGCTTATCATGTGGAGGAGCTCCAGCCTCTGACCACTAGCCTGGTGGCAAATTGCACTTCTTATTTATGCAAATCCTATGTGGGTGAAATGAATTTATCCTGTAGGTCTTTCACATATGATCATATTTATGGGTATAATATGAGTTCCTAATAAAACATGCAATTCTGAGATGCCTAATATAGTTTAAGAAGATGAATAACATTTTGAAGGTATAATTTCCACACAAACTACATTGCTGAGTACATGAAATGAAAAACTTTGTCCTCTCTTTAATTTCATTTAACAAGGTAAATTTTATACAAATTTTAATATGCAAATAAGTGAAAAATTGCCTAAAGAGATATTATTTCAATCAAAAAAGCAATTTACAGAGATCAACTTGGTAAGCTAAATGAAACTTCTATCCCATGTTTCAAAGCTGACTAGTCTAGATACTGCATTTTCTGTCTTAAAAAGTTAATTTATCTTGTCACATAAAGAACGCAATTTAGCTGACAACAAGGAAAATTATACTTGCTTTTTTCTACTACATCAGTAACATAATATTGATCTGAAATTTAAGACATAAGCAGAATTAATATATGCTATAATAATTTATTAAAGCTATAATCTCATTTTTGAGTGCTAATCTTAAAAACACTTCAACTGCAATTTGAATCTGATTTTATTTGTACTGCAGTCAACACAATCTTTTTGCTGACTTTAGCAGCACTGAATTAACATCCTCTCTCTTATTTCAGTAATTTTGAGCTATTTTCTGGCTTTGATGTAGAATGCATATGTGATTGAGCTCTTTAGAAATATCATACAGTGAAGATTAAAACCAAAGAGATTTACCTTCACTTCAAAGTCTTCTGACTTCTGTGTAAGTTCAATCAGAGTGGCATAAATTAAGACAAGGTTAAGCACGGTATCTCCCTTGAGACTATACCTGTAAAATAGTTTCACTGGACCATTAGTACAAGTTTACAATGATTTCTTTATCTCTTGTGTAAGACTAAAAATATCCAAGCAAATAACAAACATCTTTGCTAACTTTTTGGAGGTCTCCAGTGGTCTCTGTTACTTTTATCATTTCACTGAGTTTTTCAGTAGGAGCACAACACCACTGTAACTAAGCAAAAAGTCCAAAGCACACCAGAAATAGGAGCATGCAATATCCATCTTGTGCTAAGGGAAATGTATTCCTACAGAGAAGTTCAAAGAACAAGGAGTATCAACTTGTTCTAATGAGCAGCTTCCTTTAGTGATGTTTGTTTTTAAAATATCAAGAGAACAAAAGGATTTCATAACTTACTCTAAACTCAGTCTTTCTCTGGAATAGAGAACAACCCAACAGCACATATATTGGAGTGATAATGCCACCAGCCTCGAAATTACAATGTCACAGGAATTCTCGTAATTCAGTTCTTCTATAGCCTACCATAAAATGTAAGTAAAAAGTAAGAGCTCAATAAACACATTACCATGGCTGTCCCAAGCTTTCACTGTGCATTGCTATATTATGCAGAAGCTATTTCAAACATAAATACAGCTACATGAAGTAAGTACTAAGGACTGTCCAAGGACACATATGGATATTGGGAGAACCAGCTTCTAGTCCCAACTTTTACTGTCCTTGACCTTTAAAAAGCTGATTCACTGCTTCATGCCTCTTTTTCCTTCCTCTAAAAAGGAAACACTGCCACTAATTTTTAGTATGTTCTTCAGATTTCTGTGAACCTTAATAATGCAAAACACTGTTATAAACCTCTGAGGTACTTACTTAACCTATACAAATCCTATTACACCTACACTGACTATATAAAGTACATTGCTAATTACAGTAGCATGTAGGAATGTCTGTGTTGTGCTTGTAATACTAATTATTATATTAATTATTATCTTTCAGAAGCAGTTGTTCTACCTGTACAATAATCTGCCTTGATGCATGCCAGAATTTAAGTACTATGCTATTGTTTAAACTGGTTTGTTTTTTGGTTTTTTTTTTTAAAGTAGGACAAATTATTCTCTAGACTAATTCAGAAAACAATCTGAAATGGCAGGAATTAACATGCACACTGGTAAGAGAATATAGGCACAGATGCATTTAATTGGTCATTACAATATTCCTTTCTACAACCCTGTTTTCCAGTATGCATCCTTTAACTTCATTTAATACAGTCAAATCACAGGTCAAATGTTACACATATGTGAGGAACCAGAGGACATTTTAAACTAGTCAAACTGGCACAGACAGAATTTTGGACTTAATGGACACACAACAGAGTTTGGATACAGCAGTTTCATTTTGTACCTGCAAAAATATAGCCGTACTTTCATCTATGGTCAACACAACATAGTGATCTACACTTCCAAAGAGCCTTAAGGAGTAACTACTGCTTCTTTCAACAAAGGAAATGCTGTACCTGAAGAAGAAAAATCATTTTATGAAATCTCAGTTAAGTAAAATAATATTATTTTCTTAAAGGAAATTAATAACTTATACCTCTTAATAGATCTTTTTAGCTTACACACTGTCTTTTCATACCTTGATCTTTCTCAAATGTTCAAATTCACTTTAAGACACATCAATGTAGCAGTGACTTAATGAAATATTAATAGATTAATTATGTTGTTAACCACGCTGAAAATGGCCCGATATACAGCCTTTGAGTATACAAAAATAAAAAAAAAGGGATCTAATACAGGAACTAAGATAGATAAATTAAGAAAATACGCTTAGAAACTCTTTTTGACTAACTGCATTCCGTGTTTCTTTTCCACCTTTCATGATGGTGCAGCACGGGGAAAACCAACTTAGTGAAAACTCCCTGACTGTCATTGGTGTGTTCCTGAATTTTTCTGAGTGACAGAACTGCCAGCAGCAGAGCCTCCTGCTGTGTTTCACTAGGAAACACAAGAGACCTAAACCTGAATCTGCCAGCAGTAAGTCCTCTAGAGACTCCTATGAACAGTGTATTCAGACGTTAAACAAAAAGTAAACCATAAGCCTTTCGGAAACTGTATAGCTCTTTGTCACCTACTTCATCAATGCTAAAAGGAGCTAGTGAGAAAGTACCAGAAAAGCACTCCTGGTTATTTAGCATACAGCCAGGCTGAACAGAGAATTTGAACAGGTCAGAGTTTGAAAGTGTCTCAGTGTCATATTATATGTTCAAATCTTAAATGTCAAA
>NW_008662159.1:19226-33933 GCF_000695815.1 Acanthisitta chloris
CAAAAATGGCTCCACAGCTGACTCAAGGATACAGCAAGGATCAAAAGTGGCATGTCTCTCCAGCAGCAGGGTGAAATCAGCCATCTGTATCTCTGGCACTGTGTTTAAGAGACACAGCTGCACTGATCCCTATTTCTTTCTCTTTATTTTTTTCCCTTCCCTCAATCAAAGGTACCTTTATTGGTACTTACTGTAGTGAAAACAAAATTCAAGAAAATTATATCAAAGAAAATATACAGAAGTATAATGGTTTACAATCATGACAATTTTTTGGGGGGGTTATAGAGTATCAAAAAGTAAGTGAATAGCACATCTGAATTTTACAAATAAATTAGGTTTTGTGTTTAACTTTGCCTTTCCTAAAAACTGTGATGCATCAGAAAATGAGATGTTTTACTGTTGTTTAGTTTGGGTTTCTTTAGCATAGCTCCGGTAGTTAAAAACAGTAAAAGCACAAAAGCAAATTTTATGAAGAACTAAATATAAAGTCTTCCAAGCACCAAGAAGCACTAAAGCAAAAAATGTTTTGGGATAACGTTATGATTTTCAGGGAAAAGCAGACAATTCAAAAATTTCCTTTGATTAATAGTATCAGCTCATTTTAACTATAAACAAATCCAGTTCCATTCTGGCTGACATCTATGTGAATCTCTAGAATTAAGCTATCAATTTCAGTAGAAAAACTATCTTCTTGCCTCTTAAAATGCTCATAGTGTAACTGCAGATCTGCACCTGATAGCCAAGTAAGATGGCTAATACATGACAAGGTAGGACAAGATACATGTCCTGGAAGCCTGAAAATAAATAGTCCACATGATTAAATAGGCTATTTTCACTCACTTGGATTCCAAAAGCTGAAGAATATCTGACATATTAAGAAGCCCTTCAGTTGCCAGAAATACATATGGAATCTGTACTTCCAGAAGATAGGATCCACCCTGATTCCCTGAAACATTTGTATATGTAGCACAGCAGTTTCATGAGCAAATAAACTAAAGATACATTTAGATATTTAAACAGATATATCTTTTAAAAGTACAGCTTTTATTCATCCCAAATAAAATGCTTTCATTATATCCTTTTTTTCTTTTCCTTCCAAAATTAAACACCTCTGTATCTCTTTGGAATTAGGCTGCAATTCAGGTTTCTTTAGATCTACAACATTCCCTTAGGATGAGGAAGGGTGGATATGGCTTGTAGTGACTGTAAACAACCTGTGAACTTGGCACTAGTCTCTTATAAACCAACATTTACTACTACATCCTGGCCAAAACTGGACTTACTCCCGAATAAAAACACCTTTCTTGCCGCACAGATTAACGGGCTCTGTTTGCTTAGCTTTGGTCTTCATAACTTATTACTCATTCTCTTCAACAGGGACACAAATGTAGCATTTTAGGGAACAGAAAATGTTTTCGTTTCATCTGCCAGCCTAACTGTTTGTTGTAACTGTGGAGAGCACTTACCCATTTGTGTTGTTTCAGGAACAGTGGTTATAAAAGTCATGTAGGCAACATTCAGATTTTTGCACAGATTTTTCCAGGAAGAATTTTCACAGTAATCATATTCCATTACTAATGAGAAGTGTATCCAAGGGAAGTCAGCTCCAATTTGCTGATTATGTACTATAACACCGGAGTATCTGCTAAGGCTTGGAAAACCCCAACAAAATATTAGTAAAACTAAGTTCAGATAGAAATACCCTCAGAACAAAATAAACTAATTTTTAATTTGATGAATTATCACTGTTTAAAGTCTGTTTGCAAAAAAAATGTTCACCCCTCCTGCACCTAAAATTTGAATTTCTTAAAAAATTAAATAAAAATTAAAAGCTGTAATTCTCTCCCTCCAATTATATGCTTGAAGTATTTGTATTTCCCTGCAGTTTCATCATTTATCATTTTTTCTCTCCTGCCCTTTCACCACCTTTTTCTAAAATTTGCAAAACAATCACGTTTTTCTACACATTTCTCTAAGCAAGTTTTTCTAAAACATGCAAAACAAAATAAAAAGTTAAGAACATGTAATTGTTTCTTCTCTAAAAGTTCCTCTGAGCCTCACTAAGCATTTTTCTACATTGTGGGCATAATTCTCTGCTCTCAAAATGAAGATGTAGGTCCATATTATGAAAGTTTTAGTGCAGACTAGAAAATCCCATGGAAATGAACAAAAGTAACTACAGTTTCACCGACCTTAGTCTTGACTAAACAGTTTGTTGTCAAAAATCAAGAATTTTACTTACTTGCTTATGATATCTTTGCAACCTAAACGGGTTCCTTTTTTCTCAGAATTCAAGTCCACAGCTTTTAAACCTGCATAAGAATTAAACTCTTGATGAAATAAATGAGCCTCTGCAAGTACGAATCAATGCACAGCAGCAGGTGTGCAACAACACAGGATATTAAAATTTTAAGACAGACATTGTCTGTCTTGATGATGTCCTACACAATTTCAGTTTGCATAGTATTGTTGGTGATAATGACTCAGAAACTTCCATCTTGGAACCCAAGGAAGATGTAATGCAAACAAGGTTCATTTCTCACAAACTCACAAGGCTATTGACTTAAAATGAAAAATTAAAAGGCAGAAGGAAGCATCTTTGCCCCTTTGTAAGTTAAATTCCTTTACACTTTCTATACTTTTAAGTTTTACAAGTATGTCTGGAAGACGTATCTAAAAAAGAATATTTATATAAAGCAAGTGCCTCTCTTCAAAAGTTCAGTTAGTTGGACTGACCTGTGTTTGCAATCAAGCCTTAAGATCTTAAAACAAATAAAACACTTTTCCTTAAATATTGTTATTAGTAAAAGCATTGTGAACATGCCTCCTCCCTTTCAAAACATTTTAAAAGACAGGCTTTCTCTTTTTAGGAGCACAGGAAATTTAACTTTATTTTTAAAGGCAAAAGGACAATACAATACATGACACTTGATAAGGTTCTCCTGAAACATGAAACATGTTTGTTTTACCAGCTGAATTTGCAATGTTGAACAAGCTTGTACAAAAATTACTCACAGGTAAAATGATGGACTGATGAAACTATATTGCTTGTTTCCATGGGCAGGAGAGATATTGGAAACAGTATTTTCTTTTTACCTTGAGTTTAACAGATTGCTACAGCTTATGCTGACATATTTAACAACTTAGCAAACAAGGTCAGCTACAGATGGCTAAGGGAAAATATGATCTGTACCTAACTATTCAGTCAAGGTTTTATGCTAGGGAGCTTAGTTAAGACTTCTACATTCCAGCTGCTCCCATCAAGCTTGCAAGGAAGCAAGCTTGTGAACAATTATGAGCTAAAACAATGAGAAGATCTGATCAAGACAACAGATGCAATTATCATTAGGTAATGGGCTGTCCACAGCTCCTTTCTGTTCTGTTAAAAAAAATAATCTTTGCTCTGACAGATGAACTATCATTCTCTTGTAACAGAAAACGTTATATCAGAACACTTAATTTAAAGAAAATAAAATTAAAAGAAAGAAAAAAGGCTGATGGAAGAGTTAGGAAACAAAAAATAGTGGCAAAAGTATATAGAAAGGTTCCTGATGTGGAGAAAAGGAAGAAACACTGGCACAAAGCATACAAACGGGAATGCAGCAAGCCACAGAATAACAGCTACTTTTTATTTCATAAATACGTAAAAATAATTACTTACCTCCTACTGTAGATAAAGTGTGAATGAGGGCAGCTTTTTGTCTTTCGGAGTCCATCCTTGTAATGATTAGTATCTGGAAGAAGATAAGTAAAAGAAACTAGTAACACTAAAGAGTTCTTCTTTTCAGCCTGCGTACATCTTTCTTTCTCCTTTGCACAGAAAGCACGAGATTGGCTAAACAGGGACAAAATAGAAAACTTGGAATTTTTCAGAATGACAATCACGGAATATCTCAAGTTGGACGGGACCCATAAGGACTGAGTCCAGCTCCGTGCTGCTCACAGGACTACCTAAAATTTAAGCATATGACTAGGAGCATTATCTGAACACTAATTGAACTCGGACACACTTTGTGCTGTGACCACTTCCCTAGGAGTCTGAGGTAACTCCATTCACTGCCACTCTCTGAGCCCAACCCATCAGCCAATTGTATCAGATGTATCACTCAATGTATTATGGACTTCTCTAGCTGTGTGATGGGCAGTTCACTGTGAAGGACATGTGAAGGGCACTGTGAGAGACAGTATTAAAACCCTTGCTAAATCCACCATAGTAACTGGCTTCCCTTGGTCAACTAGATGGGTGACCTTGTCAGAAGAGGAAAAAGAAAGGAAATTAAGTTGCTTAAGTAGAACTTCCTCCTCATGAACCTGTGCTGACTGGGGCCAATGACTGTGTTGTCTTTCAAGTGTTTTCCCAGAACAAACTTCTCCATAATTTTATTCGGCACTGAAGTGGGATTGACAGATCTGTAATTACCAGGGGCTTCCCTCCTTCTCCTCATAAAATTGGGACATTTGCCAGCTTCCAATCAGCTGGGACCTCTCCAGGCTGTCAAGACTGTTGAAACATAACAGAGATAGGTCCCCCAACGACCAGCTGTTTCAATACCCTGGGGTGAATCCCATTGGGCTCCATAGGTCTATGCACATCCAGATGGTTCAGCAAGTCTCAAACAAGTTCAGGGTTGGCTGGGAGTTTATCATCATCCCCAGACACAGTCTTCTAACACTGGGCTTTGGGAGTCCCAGGGCCCATCATAGGAGTTGAAGACAAAAGCAAAGAAGAGCCATGAATGTCTCAGCTTTGTCTATGTCCCTATTTCTGAGATGGCCAACCTTGTCAAGAAACATACAAATGTTACCCATTCTTGTTTTGCTACTAACTTATTTTAAAAAGCCCTTTTTGTTATCCTTTACAGTGCTGGCCAGATTGAATTCTAATTGAGCTTTGGCCACAGGAATTTTCTCCCTAAAGGAGTGAACAGCCTCTCTGTAGTCCTTCCATGTCACCTGTTCCTGCTTCCAAAGTTCATACACTCTCCTTTTCCACCTAACTTCTAGAAGCAGTTCTCTGCTAACCTGTAGCAGCCTTCTGCCTTGCTTGCTTGGCTTTTGATACATTGGAGTTGCCTGCTCCTGTGCTCAAAAGAGATGGCCCTTAAAAAGTGACCAGCACTCCTGGACCCCAATACCTTTAAAAATATATTTAAAACACATTATACCACTGTTGCACTAGACAGATTGTTAGTGCCACATTAGGGGCATTATCCTTATGGAGGCAAAACAGAAGATATCTAGAATTCAGCCTGCAAGACAATGATGTACTGGAGGGAGGTACTAGATGTACTGCTGAGCTAATTAGAAAGATTTTCCAGTCCATATATGGAGTGGACTAACGTGTTTCTGCCAAGGATCACTTATCTCTGAGTATGAAAATATTAAAAAGGATTAGAATCTACCAAACTGACACAGTATGAAAAAGAATCACCACCAAAGAAGGTGTTTACCTCATCTATCATTTCAGCTGATACAAACTGAAACTTGTGCTACAGAATCAAAGTACGTTAAGAAGAGTATACACACACATACAAGATTTTCACTATACTTTGAGACAGGATGATCTCTGAACTTTTATGCCGAAGTATAGACACTTTTCATGGTATACACAAGATTTTTAGGGAGGCAAATGGCATTGTCTAACTTTGAAGACTTAAATACACAAGACAATTGTATTTGTAAATATTCTCAATGTGTTAGATCTTGTCAGAAAAGAACTTCTGGTCAGCCTGACAAGCTTAAGGCAGATTTCCATTGCCAAATGTCAGTGCACAGAACAGCGACCTAACAATCCACTGGCACCTTTCTAAGCAGATTTGGACAGCTGCATTTTAAAATGTAGACTGCTTTTCCACACACAATACAATAGTGTACTCATTACATGTTCATGTGAGCTAGATGAAATATTTAGTCATGTCCTATCCAATCCTGAGTACAAAAGATAATGAAACCAAGAGTACAGTTCAGTTTTTTCCTAAGCCATTACGAATTTTTTTGCTTATGAAGGAAATGCCCCATCATAATCCTATATTAATAACAACTTTGGCTAAAAAAAGGATAACCAGATTATCATATTTCACATCAGAGTAATTGATATTGATGTGATATATAAACAGTAAATGGTTTATTGAATACAACTTTTACTTCTTAAAACTGGAATATTCCTTCTGCTCATTGAAACCTGTCTCTGAATGTTAGGGAACAGTAAACCATTTATAATTGTTAATAAAATCATATATAGTGTACACTGCATGCATATATGTGCATGACTTCCAGTCAAGAAAGCAAGTCAAACTCAAGAGAGTTATAGGCAAACATTTTAAAGATCACATCTAGTGGAGTTCAGAAAAAAAGCCAAATTGCCACTGATCTGACATTAAGATGACAAAGTTCTCATAAGTTTCTTAGTAGAACATAATAATAGAGTCACAAAACAAAATGTGTTACTCTTAAGAAAATGATGCTGAAATCAGCTTAGTGTCTGTTGAAGGACAGACACCAAGACAATCATCAGCAATTTGAATCTGTTGCTTCATTTCAATTTTAAATTCTAAAAGAGTGTACAATCAACTATTACATTGTTCTCCTCAGGAAAATTTGATCAAAAGTTGCTCGGAGCTCTTAGTGCAACTCTTAACAGAAACAAAAGAAGAATAAAGCTTCAGGAAGCTATGTATGAAAAGAAGTTAAGATAAAGTAAACTAGAAGATCATTTTTGGCTGTGTGTTTAGCAGCTTAAACTCTATTCTAAACAGTCAGGACACTTAAAATATTATCCATTTCATCCTGTCTGTTTCATTATGTGATCAGTATTCAGTAAGTAAATAATGAATATTCTGCAAAGGAATATAGTGTTTTGCACTGCATGGTATCACCAAATATATTCATATATCCAGAAAGAAAATACATCTTTGGATAATTATAATATCCTCTAGAACTGTATCCTTCATGCCATAGTTATCACTTACAGATATTTTCTTTTCATATAGTTGTAATGCCAGGAGATTGGCCTGATACACTACAGTTAAGCAGAAGTCACCTATGGATGACAATACCCACATACCCCATGGTGTGTGTGTGTGTATATGTTCTGAGTCATACTGTGCAAGTACACAGTCATGACTTGTGATATGATTCTCTGTATTAGAGGACTAAGGCCTTCAGATAATTTTCAGTAACTGATGTGATACAATATACTTAGCAGGGAAACAAAACCCCCTGCAACAAGATGAAGCCCTGACACTATTAAAACTCATATGCATGTTATTTCAGGCATACAACAAGGGGGGATTTGATCAAACAGGAAACTGCACTGCTCCTGAAAGAGCTCTTAAAATGTATGTTACCTGTATTTAACAGATACTGTGAGTTGGGAAGGTAATTATTAGACTTTTTTCCATATACCAGCCCTTGTTAAAAGACAAACCATAATTATTCACAGTCTGGAACAGTTTTGTTTGCTTAGAGAAACTGTTTACATTGTTAACCTTAACATCGTGTTTCTCTCCATAACTTTTCATCCAATTTAACATTTCACTCTGAAGCGCTGTTATTTTGGGATTTGTTTCATGCTTTTCCTGGCTGCTGTACTGTATAATCTTCAGCTGCCTCCAGATGTTATTCAAACAGGATTCTAAGATGTTTTTATAGATATCTTTTGCCTTGGACAAATAACCTGTTAATAAAGCAACAAAAGAAGTAATTGCAGTGACAAAAGATAACTGTCAAGCATTGTGTTTAATCTACACACCGATTTAAAATCTGTTGAAGGGATCTTGTGCAAAAACATGAAAATTTAATGGCTCACTGATGCGGAAGGACACTGATAGCACTGATCAGGTACATAAATGGCTTTTACAAAACTGCTATATGCTCTGTAGTATCTGCTCTGTGAGTCCAGCTAGAATTACAAAACACTGCATTGCACAGCTGCAGACGCATTGGATAATGTTTCAGATTTTGCTTAAAATGCCTTCAGATTTAAGTATCTCACTTCCATGGAGCCTAAGAGTATTTTTAGGTGGAAAGTGGTTCCATGCTCCCGGAAGATGGATTGTAAATACAAAAGGACCAGCCATTTTTGCACATTCCTCAGTTTCCACACATAGATTCCAATGAAAATTTGTCATTCTGAGATACAAGACAACACAACATCTATGTGGAAGTTCACATGAATGTTTCTTGGACAAATCCATTGAATAACATAAACAGCAGCATATTTGTAATGAACTGAGCATATCTACTACCAAAGTACAATGTGCAGTGAATTGTACTGATGGCAAAGAATCACAGCTACAAACATGAAGGATGAACTGCAGAACACACATTGGGTTTCTGGGTGTCATTATTTACTTCTGAAAACAAACCTAGTGCTGTGTCCAAGCCACATGTTAACAGCAGATCTCGAACTGTCACCAGCAGGTGTACCAGGGCAGCATGTCTGAACAGCATGATCTCCTTCTCATCCATTTTACCTTTACAAATAGAAGACAGAGGTGTGGTCTGTACAAAACTTCAGAAATCACTCTATACATATGAAATCAATTTAAAAGATCCTGGTACCTCAGAATTTGTATTAAACATATGCAAACATGGATAACCTTCAAAGCTCAGATCTGGTGGTCTTGGAAAATAGTTTATGATACAGCATAACTTTTCCCATGTCATCTGACTCAGAGCAAGTGGCACCCAGGGAAGTGTTTTTGAAAGGTGTGTAGGGATAGATGGTGCTTGTGGGAGGATGGGGCTAACAATTCCTTTGGGTGTGCCATTAAAACCACACTGCTTTATTGATTTTAGTAAGGCAATCTTTAAATATGCATGGAAACTGACAGATTTACCATCTTTAGGTCTGTTACACAAACACAGTTGTTCACATTACTATTTCCTCATCTGTCTAGTCAAGTCACTAAATTTTTCAACAGCACTGTACCTCCAGCTAACCTTTTTTCCAAACATTTCAGAACTTCTTCCAAGAAATAAAAGTACAGATGATCCATTGATCAATAAGTAATTTTAAAGCAGTTATAACCTCAAACTGAGCTTTCCACAGAACCTTTTCAACAAATTTTAGATTTTAAAAGCCACATTCTTCATGGTAAATGATTTGGACCCAGTTAGTCTTCACACATATAGTGAGAATTATTCCTATTGTTTTCCAATAATGCCCCATGTAGAGCTTTAACATCTCATATTACCTTATCCATACCTAATTAGCCTCTCTTGATGAGAATCTTACCCTTATTTGAAAAGGTAGGTCTGGAGGACATCTGCTTCTTCTTGGACCCATGGAGTAAATGAAATAACCTGCGGGCTGCCTATTCTCTACCATGTAACTGTTTTGAACAAATCTTCTAGTACTTGACTGAACAGGAAGGTAATACTAGTCTGAAGAAGAAGACATTTTTGGAAATTGCACACTAGGGATGGCACATTTCATTATCATAAGAAAGATGACTGCTGTAGACTAAGTGGACTTAATAATAAAACATATACTTCAAGATGCTATGAAATGGTAGAGGAAGATAATTAAAGAACAAGTGACTACAGCTGATCAAGGAGTTACTGAACAAGGTGCATTATAAGAGAGAAACAGTAGCTAATTTGGTGTACTGGGATCAACATAACTTTTAATTCAAAAAGACAAGCTTCGGAAGGAAAAAATCAAACTTAAAAAAAGAGCATGCAGAAAATTTAGCTGGAAACATCATGGAAGGCAAAGATCTTGCCACAATTCTGTATAAAAAGACAGAAAGTGAGTGCTCATCTCCATCAGTGAAGGTGTTGAAATTGAAGCACTATGCCCAGCTCTTGACACCACTCACCATAAAAACACAGTGAGGAATACAGGTCATTTAGAAACAAAGCAACATAGTAAGAAACTATTTTATGATGAAAGACTGGAGCATTTGATGATGTTTGGTGTTGAAAGAAAAGACCAGCAGGGGAATAATAGCCTGCTAATAGATCACTACCATCATAGCAAGTGACTGTTTTCTATATTCACTGGGGGATTAAGGAGTAAATGCATCAGCATACTCTGGAGTAGAGTGGAGTAAGAATGGATATTGTGATACTAATTAAAACCAGGAAGGAAATAAAAGAGAAAAATAAGTTCCCAGGGTGGTTTTGGAATCTCCTATGTATAGAGAAAAATATTCATTAGGAATGGATTGAATATATTTTTCCTTGTTTCTGTGGACCTTCCAGCAAGAAAGTTCTTATTTCCTTCTGCTTCTTTAGCTGGGGACAAAATGCAATTTCTATAGCAAGTAAATTGCATTTGAGAGGTCACAAGTTTTCTTACATTAATCTTGAATTAAAATGAGGATTCTTACATCTTTTTTTTCTTGATCTGGAGAGCCAGTAGTAGTTTTTCCTATAATTTTCTCAGTAATGTTTTGCTTTCTGTGATTCATTGATACAGACATAGATACCAGGTTTCTCCCTCATGCTTGTGAAGATGGTGTTTACTTTTTTGTAAGCTCCTTCAAATTAAAAGAACACTGCTGCTGACAACTTTAATATGGTAATTCTATAGATCACAGGCTGTCATTCTGCAAGGATTCACTACCACATTTTTTTTGTTTGCCTTCTTTCTCGTTTGTAGTTACATGATCATTACTGTTTTCTTTGAGAAAAATACATTCGGCACAGAAAGCAATAAAGTTGAGACAGCGACACACACGTCACTGTGAGATAATACAGAAACTTGGCAGGGAGTAGACAGCCTAGTATGTTATCCTCACAACTAGTTCTCAACTATAATTCATATAACTCAACACCCCCCTCAAAATAGCAAATAGCTTTCTAAATGTTTCTCAAACACAGTCTCTATTCTCTTGTGATGTTTCCCTGATTCACTCTTTGTAGCCAAAAATTTTGTAACGGGTCACAGATTTTGTTGGCTTTTGTTTTCATTTTTCTGGCTTTATAGGGCTTTCATGTGTCACATAGGAGAGAAATGAAGTCAGAAAGAAACCAAATTTGTATAGATTTTTTTGGTCCTAATTTCTAACATGGGCATAGCATTTTGCATCATGCAGCTGTCCCAAAACGTAGGTATGAAGAGAAAAGAAACAACAAAAACACACAGAAAACTTTTGGCTTTAAAATCTAGCATGGAAAAATATTAAACATTGTTTGCTACAGAAGCAACATTTCTGAAGCATATGTAAAACACTTTAAAATGAAATTCAATTAGAATACTTTTTGTATTGCAATATTGAAGTTAATAAAGGCAATGCTGAAGAATTAGGAAACTCTTTTGGAACTAAAAGAAGAAATAAATTACTGTAACTCTACAAGATAAACTGTTAAATGTTTTATCATTAATTTATCAAACATCTTGAGCCTTGTGTCACCAATTAAATCTGTATTAGTTTTAAAGAAGAAAAAACAGATTTTTTTAAAAGACATACCTTGTTCAAAGTTATTGCATATCACTTTCTCTTGCTGCTTTAAGAAAAACCGCGTATGGTCAAATTTAACACTGTCAAAGCTCCAATTTACAGAAGCAAGTACACCCAGATGTGTCAAATCTTTTAGTACAGGACTGGCTGCTTCTTCCAAGAGGCTGTATGCCTGGCATTGGCTTTCTGGATAGCACAATAAACAGAACAACATTAATACAGTCCGGGTTCATATACTACTGCTGGACAAGAATATTCAGAAGTCCCAGGAAAACACTAACAACACTGACTTCTCCATGAAAGCTGCCACACTACTGGAAAAAGAGTTTCTCTCCAGGGAGCCTGCTGAGTGGTAGAGTTAAGCTGATCCTCACAGCAGGCAACCACAGTGTTCAATGCATTTCACAAAGTGATCAAACTCCATGATGAAAAGTCAGGATATTCTACTACTGTGACTGACACTAAGATTGTGCTACTATTCCATTGTTCTACAGCCTGCTTCTACATTGTAGTCATTTTCAAAGTACTAAATTTTGTTTTGACTGCTGAAAAGCATTAGTTTTGTTTTTCTCCCCAGCTGCTTTCAAGGAGCCTTGCTTCAAAATTTATTAGGAAAAAATAATATAAAAATAAACTTATAGTTATGATTCCCACCTCAGATGAAAATACTGCTCTAATCTTCCACTGGTTCTATGAAAGACTCCCATTAAATACATGATTGCAGTGAATGCATTTTCATGGAAAACCAAACCAATCTGTGCTAGGCCTACAACTTCTTAGGGCTAGGTATGCTTAATTTGAAGCTGTAAAATATCTCGGAAAAATATTTTCTAGGTTCTTCTCTGCATTTCCTGCTGCATGAGACAATTGTTGTCAGTGCATGTTCTTTGATACAATGCGTTGTACAGCAGCCAGAGCTCACAGGGTAAGGTTCAGTCATGTGTGAGATAAATCCATAATAGATTTCTACTGCATTAAAGACATTTCCTATCCAATTGACTACCATTCCCTTCCATCTCCAATTCTCATTTACTCTGTCAGAGAAAAAAGTGCAAAATAGTAATTGGAGGGTACTGATTGGCATGAAGATATTTCATGTCTGCTAACAGAGATCAGACATAACTCAAAAACTGTACTTTTTACTTTGCAGACTTTAGATGGAATTCCACAGCCTGCTCTCACATCTGCGTCAAACTAAATATCCACTTATTTGCAATGTTGTCTGTCACAGGAAGCAGAGAACAAGCCTAATCATGTCTCTATTTGTCTGAGCAGTACTATTTAATATAAAGCTATATTGCAAAACTATATAGAATTATAGAATCACTGAGATCATCAAGTTCAACTGATTATTCAGCACCACTGTGTTCACCACTAAACCATGTCCCCAGGAGCCACATACACACATTTTTTGAACACTTCGAGGAATGGAGATTCCTCCACTTTCTTGTGCAGGCAGTTCCAATGCCTGACCACCCTTTCAGTGGAGAAAATTTTTCCAATATCCAAGCTTAACCTCACCTGACACAGTTTGAGGCCATTTCCTCTGGTCCTGTCACTTGTTACCTTGGAGAAGACTCTTTATATATTTATATAGAAAATAAACCACACCAAAAAATAGTATACCTGATGCTTGAATACTGACTGTAACACTGTCCTCATTCTCTTGAATTTTTTCCTCTGTCTTTACAGTCTCACAAACAGAATCATCCTCTTCGTGAACGTGCATATGCTGTTCTTCAGGTGGTAGCACAAAATGGTTAAACCACAAGGGCATATTTAGATACAAATACCACAAAACCAGCTCAACGAGTAAGAAAACTCTTCTATAAATTACTCTAAACGCAGAAGTATTTTTAAATTAAGGAGGTTCTATGACATATACCTTTCCTCCTCATGAATTCTTTACTATTTCCATGGGCTCATACCGTATGGAAAACCCATCAAGACACAACAAGAGATCAGGTCTTGTCTGCCTTCAGAGCCGAAGAAGTCAGGCATTACCAGGTCACTCTTCCTTTGGGGAAAAATACAGAGCTGGGAAAATTACGGAGCTGGTACTACAGCTCTATAACATAGGAAAGCTCATGTGCCTTTATATGGAGAAAAAACATGCGTGAGAGGAAAGATGCTGCTGAATATAAGGAGCTCACACTATGAAAAATACCTCAATGAGTATGAGTAGAAAAGGCTGGATACTCTGAGTCATCCAGAGAGAACATGCAAGCTGCAAATTTTTTTAAAAAAAGGGAAAAAAAAAAGAAGGTTGCATATTGAAAATAATTTTTATCCTGTTCTCCAGCTATGTTTTGCAACTTGTTGGTGTTTCTAAGTGGCTTTCCCTTCTTCATGATAAATACTGATGCATGAGCAACAACTTCTGCTGCCTACAATGCTTCCTCTGGCAGTCCTCTCTCTTTACTTCTGGTTGAATTGTTCTCTCCTAAATATTACTGGTTTTTTTCTATTTAAGAGTGTCAGTTTCCTCAGAAAACACAATGATCATGCAGAGACAGAAAGAAAAGAAAAACTGAATTTTTATTCTAGTTAAGTTTAAAAAAGAACCTTCCTGATTTTGAAAAGCTATACTGGGTTCAAAACTGGATCACTGAACTGTTTCTACTAGTTCCTTCCTGTGTATTTTCTAAACTTAATATTACACACAATGGTATCTTTAAAAAATAAGCTAAACAACAAAGACTCCTACAAGCAGTGCTGGCATTTCTTACTTTCAGTTAGATTTAGAATGATCTTTAATAAAAAGTTTTCATTAGTACAAACATATGCAATAATTTATATCATTTCTACACCAGCGTGTTAAGACCCATACATCTTAATGAGTTCTCTATATATCCGACATGGTTCATCTGCAATACAAGTGTCTACCTATACCCATGCTTTAGTCTGCATTTAACCTACTTAAACCTCAACGAGCCTATTCGTGAATGTAACACGGCTTGTCTTTCCATACACTTGGATCCCTTGTTAGGCAATGCAGTTCTACATAGAGCTCACTAGATGGTAGCATTACACTTCAGGTCAAGTGCCTCTATATCTTACCGTAAGATTTGGATCATTGCTTCCTGAGGCCATGAAATGTTTTACACACCTCTACCAGTGTCAGTTACAGAAGAATTTTACCAAAAAATAGTTTCCTCCACGAGATTACATAAGCTTGCAATTACATAAATATCCTAGCTCTATTCTAAAGGAATTATTCCTGAAAGCTTATATGTAACAATTTTAAATTTTCTTTTTTTTTTCATGCTGGGATGTGTCACTAAAGTACAGATAAA
>NW_008662159.1:33943-45799 GCF_000695815.1 Acanthisitta chloris
TCTGACATACAAGTCAAAAAAAATTTTCTTTTTAAAATACAATTTGACCCTGAAAAAGTGAATCCAGGATTATGTCACTGTTGCCCACTATTTTATGTCACAGATATTTCTTTTTTTCAAAAAAACCCCAAGGAAATTCTTCTACTTTGTTTCTCTCTCTGCTATTTTGTATTTCTGCAGTGCTGAACACATAGCCTGACATTCTTTCCCAAGCATTGTCATCAGTAAGAACAGGGCTACCAAGAACTTCCCGTTTTCCCTAATACCTGTTCTGCTTCATTGTTTGATGGGGTTTGCACCAAGGTAACTGCCTCAAATGAGCAACTCTTGTTCATTGTCTGGGCTATGTTGGTTTGACCAAAGTAAGAGTACTGATATTTACTATTGTAAATCGATATCTACTATTTGCTAACAACAATTAATTTGATAACTACTACTTCTCCAAAGAGTCCAGGAGGTCAGATTCAGAACACGGACAGAGGAGAGCCTTTGAAGTAAGTACCATTTAGAGTTACTTTTTTTCAGAATAGCAATAAACTCATATGTTTATTTCATGAAGTACAACTTCCACCACCAAAAAAACATCCCCAAAACAAAGTACCCCCCGCAACTAAACCAACCAAACAAAATCCCCTAAGATATCTAAAGGAAAAAACCCAGAAGGTAAGACACTTGGTTGAAAATTCAGCTACATGTAAGACCATAAAAATGTTACCATTTACCACAAAGGATCTTCTACCTGTCAATCTACTAGGATGAACGAGCATCTGTTGTAACTGGTAAAATAGAGGAGAATTAAATCTGGAAAAAATGGCAGAATAAACTGGTTCACATACCTTTTTCAGGACTATCCACATAATTCTTTTCATCATTTTGGGTGAGTGTATGTTTAGATCTCATCATGATAAAATTGTTCAGATCAGAATCATCATTGTTCCATTTTGCACCAAGCGCAAGCAATGCAGGCTTTGGACTACAGGATGAGTTGTCTAATTCAGAGGACACATCTTTACAGCTGACTGATTCAGATGATTTAGGGGTTTTCTTTTCTTGGTTTAAGAACCCAATTGCCTCTTCTACCTTAAGTTTTCTTATGCTTCCTCCAGTCAGCTCTTCCACAGATGTGTTTGGACTGTGAATTTTGGCAGATGATGCACCACTCACAGGCAGGGTAAAGTGCTGCCCTTGAGCCTGCAGTGACAGGTCAGGACTAATTCCTTTGTCCAACTGATGTCTCTGAGCAGAAAGCAGCTCTTCCTCTGTCATGAAATTAGTATCTTCAAGCCACCCTGAAAAATAAAGTTGAATTTCTTTGCTGCAACAAAACAGCAACCTCTCATGGCTGGAGTTAATGACTTTGGATTGTTTAGAGAAAGCAGTTTTTTAAACTTCTTTCTGCCTTCTCAGATCATTAGAATCCACTTTTAGAAAACTTGCACTGACTAGTCCTAAGCAAGTTAGATTTCTAGGAAGTGGAATGAAACACATTTCATTAGGAAGAAAAAGTAACAGGTTACTTTATTTTTTTTTAATCTGTTTTTTTAAGCGGGGAAAAAAGAGGTAAAGAATGTAATTGCTTCCTCTAAAGACGTGCCTCACTAGAACTGCAGGTGTTTGCACTGTGGCTGCACATCCATCTGAAGCACAATAGCTAAATACTATGCAAAATGAAGTTAATTAGAAATGGTATTTCATGAGCAGTGTCTATTTGTTTCACAATATATCATGTTATTGTCAGTCTTTGGAGTTCTACAACCACAACTGATGCCTTGCAGTCAAGCCATAGTTATATAACAAAACCCAAATAACTTCTCATTTTCTGTGAAGTTTGATTGTAAGTGTGCAAAATGGTCCATGAGAAATTCTGAAGTTAAGATCTGCTTAATTTTAAAACCATGGTCAGCATGAAACACCTCTATAGCATCACAAAATAAAGATTTTTCGCGGTAACTTACTCCCCTCACTGACCTTCTGCAGATAGGACTATGTGAATATCTGGTTTATTAAAATACTTCAATGCAAAACTACCATTTATTAAGAAATTCTTCCGAATGAAACTATTCTATTAAGAAACAGTACGGCTGATGGAGGCTACTCTTCATCTGCATGGCAATAGAAAAGATAACTTTGTGTAGTTAAAGGCGCTTGTTCTAAGCCCATGAAAGTACACCTTAACTTCAGTGGTGTTGCTCTGCATTTAGCTGTAAAACCTTTTGTTCTTAAGCGTAAGAAATATTTCTTTTCCTTTGTTCTTCAAAATACGTAAATGTCACTGTGTGCCTCTCTGTTAAAGTACCTATCTTTGCCTTTTAACAACTTTTTTAAAACAAAGATACTTACTTTCTAACTGGTATGATGCAAATTGAGTGAATGTTTCTACTTCTGTTGGAAGCAAACTGTTTGCATTACTGTCATCCATATTTAATTGCTCCAAAATTTCTATGGCTGCTGTATTTAAACCCAAGTGAAGCCACCAGGCCTCCTCTAATGAGCTAAACATTGATGCTTCTGCCTCAGTTGGTAGCATTTCCTGCAGATCTGTCAGTGAATGATGCTGATACACAAGATTAACAGCCTGGTGTTCTATAATAAAACCAGAAATGCACATATAATAATATAGAAACATGAAAGCAGAATGACATTTTGGAAAATGAAAGCTTCCAAGAACTGATGACCTACTACATATATCCATTGTTTATACTTCCATTTGTAATTCAGTGTCCATTAACAGATGTAAGAGCAAAGCAGTGAGCATGATCAGAGCAAGTGTGGTTTTTAATTACTGAGTCTATGAGTAAAGAGAGGTGGGGGCTAAATTTTTTCAGATCGAATAATGTGTAGCTGCAATACTAAAGTTACAAATTATCTTGTTCATTATCTGTGGGTTTATCTGTCATGTTTACAAAGACTTAGCATAACCCTTACCTGATTAAAACCCTAACTTAAATAGTAATGAGTATACCAGACATTGTTCTCAACTATAAATCAATGTACAAACGAATTGGACAACATAACAAGTAATATGCATAACTTAATCCCGAGGCTTGCAAAATGAAGGCAAATAAAATAAAATGAAAGAACAGTGGTAACACATATTCTGCTGCTGTCATAAATAGCCTGCAGTTTATTCTGAGTTTGTGTATTTTGCTTCCTAACACAAACTCCGCTCTTGTGAAGTTAAAACATCATTTTCCATTAACGCTACTTTTCTATTGATTGATACATATTTTGAAACATTATTTAAGGGAAAATGGCACACACACAAGAGATCAACAGATTACCAAATTTCAGTCCCTACCATTATTGTACATAATTAGTATTAGTGAGCTGAACAGTGTCATAATAAAACAAACCCCTTAGTTCATTCAAATTACCGCCACAGAAGGATACATGACATACCAGCCTCCATGCTGCCATACTGTAATCTTTTAAACGTACTCATATAGTCCAGAATTCAGAGGGTCCAATTAATTAGATAAATGTCAATGGCTCAAAATATGTGCTCTGTAATATAACATTGCCTTTTCTGCTATATTTCTCCATGTACATGAAACTTGGCAACATCAGTTAGAAATCAATCATCAATCAGAAATCCTTACCGACAAGCAAAAGAGAGTTCATATTATCCCGGTACTTCTCTGACTGCCATACCAAAGACTCTAAGTATTCCCTAGAGGGCTCTGTAATCAAAATACTATGAAGAACATAAAAAAAGACTTGGAGGTATGAATTTTGATTTATATAAAACCATGTTTTAAAGATATACTTTGTTTTTAAATTTTCAGTTCATTCATTCGTTCTCGCATTCATTAAAAGTTTTTTCTTATCCCTATAGACGGTCAGTTCATGCAACACTGTGGTCAACAGGGAAGAGTGAGAGGAGTCATCAAGGCTTCAAGTCATCAAGAATTCTGTCTAGACTGTGGTTCCCTCCCCAGAGGGATATTTAAATGCTTTGTGCATATGTGAGAAAGATAGCAAGGCAAAAAATACCAGTCGTAAAAACAAGATGAGAAGGAAAAGATGAGGCAATCCTAATCCTATGTCAGCATGAAAAGGCCTGAAATCCATTGTTGGAGGATAGCGCCAAAACACAGACAATACTTTCTTGTATCTCTGCTGGAGATTTTGTAGGTGATAGCTGTGCAACATTTGTGTTTGCCATATGTGTAAATATATATACACACACATATACATACTTGCTAAATACAAAAATATTTACAGTGGCTAGTCCAAAAATGTGACTGGAATGTCAGGCCTTTAAATGCCCTGGGAGACAGAGGTCTACAGAAGCAACTGTCATTTCCTTTCTAAGACTACCCTGGAAAGCCACAGACATGGACCATGCACTCCATCACTCTTTCACACAAAACACAGTATATATGCAGCTCAAAGAATATAAGTACCAAATCATAAATAGACTACAGCCATTTTTTCAATAATTTTGAGGGATTTGTGATTTAGAGGATTTATGACAGAATTTGCCCCTACCAAGTTGTCATTACCTGTTACTAGGGAGAGAAATAGTTTCTTCTCGAAGTCCTCTGCACAGAAAATTAACCCATGATCTTTGTTGTCTGCATGGAGGAGTTAAAGGCACTTCCATTTCATCTTTCAAATATGGAATATATTCAGCTAGAAATTGCATAAAACCCCAGCCAAAACAAAAATAAAAAAATCAAGATGACAAAGCTACTTGTGAATGAAATACACATGCTTACGAGTTTCACACTGGTGAAGTTTTGGATTAAAATACACAACATTTTCATGTGACGATCCACTATTTCAGCTATATACTCCAAATGCTTCATATCTAATTTCCAGAATTTGGGGATAACAATGTGTAGATCACATTTCTTTAACTCTTTTAAAATGTACTTCTGGCTATATACTCTTCACAGGTATGATAATTTTTGTAATTAAATCATCAGGTACCATGGCTGAGGTTTTGATATTAAGGATTCATGCCTGTTGGCCTCCTTAGATAATTCCCCCATGAGTTAAGTTAATGAGATGTGAGAGAGACTTCAGACAATTTTGTGGTGGCTGTAAGATTCAGATGAATGGACTCAGAAACTTCAGAAACAGTCAGGATTTTAAAGACAAAATTACTCTGTCAAGCAGAATTATTATTCATTGAAATTTCTAGGGACGACCACTGAAATGAATTATAACACCAGAGTTTTTCTAAAGCACCATCCAAACACACCTGGCATGTTAAAAAGTCCCCTGCAAGTCACTTCTAAAATTTTTTTCCCCAATCACATTGAATGTGCACATATTCATGGATTATTGGGTTTTATTCAAGTCTAGTCAGAAATCTACACCTTTACTGATTTGGTGGTTTACATGACTGCCCTGGTATTCATCTCTCTGGCATTCTTCTAACCAGAAAGTAGAGGTCACAAAAAACAGAGTTGTTCCATGTTCTGTGAAAACTAAGCCAGAAAACCCGTAAGTAAATCAGTGCCTCTATAAGGAAAAACACTTGTAACAAATTCCCTATTCATCCTAACAGGCAGTAAGCAGATGCAACCATCATACACACATTGTTTGGCCAATTGGCACACAGCAGGCTCTGAATCAGTCACCTGTTCAACTGCTTGCAGCTGCTCCTTGAACAGCCTAACAAGCTGATTGTACAGCAGGAAGGGCAGGAAGGATAAGGGACAGGGTGAGAAAGCCAGAGACCATCCACAAAAGCCAAAAAATGGGGCAAGAAATAAAAGTGGATACCAAAGAAAGCAACATACTTCTAATCAGTAAAACTTCTTTCCCAACTACATAGAACAGAAAAACCTCAGTGAAGTTCTGAGTGTGAACATCAGCTCACGAACTGGTTTTTGTTGGGAGAAATATTTTTAGCATTTTTGTTTGAAAAGGACAGGAGCTGATCTCAGGTCAGCAAAAATACCTGCCACATCTAAAAAGAACAATTCTTCCTCTTTGAGCAAGACTGTTTATATTTGTTCTTGTATAGTTCTTTTTGCCTTTTAGACTGGAATATTTTGATCAGCTACATTTGTTAAACTCTGCCTACACTCAGGGTGACATTCCCTAATGACTGAGTGAACTCTCCTGTCTCTTAACCTCTTCATCTTGCTATGTCAAGCAAGAGAGAAAGGCAAACAATGAAATGTTTATGGAAAATGCCATTATTTTACGACTCTGAGTTCAAGCAAATATATTTTGCTTCTGCTAACTCAGAAACAGCAAAATTAATAAGAAGGAGAAGACTGTTGGGTATCTCAGTAGAAATTTGACACCCGATATAGGCACTTCCATTAGCAAACAACATCTTAGCACTGCATGCCCAGGTTTGTACGACTCTATCCTATAGATGTGAGTCTATCCAAAAAAAGAAACCACAAGCAGATATTGTGCCCCAACAACTTGATTTTGCTCGATGCAGTGGCAGAGCTAAGACAGGAAGCTGGTAGTAGAGATTAATGCAGTCACTTGCTTTAAAAAACAATTCAAGATGGTTTGACTACACATCTACTCCAGAAGAATGGACAAGATCCTAAAGAAGATCACAGTCAACCTGTTATTACCATATACAGGAGGAGAGGCTCTCTTAGCCAACATTTAGCTGTGAATACAGCAGAGCCGGCAAAGAGCATACATTACTTTTAAAGGTTCAACCTGGAACCTGAAGAAATTGTAATAAAGGGTGGATAACTAGGCTGAGCAGTCAGACACCAAAGCTGTTCAGCACTGGTATGCATTGTAAACACCATGACTTGAGTTTTCAAGCTATTAAAGGTGGACACATACAAAGGATTTTCTGATGCCAGCGTAGGAGAAGTAACGATGCAATGCATCCTCACTTCTGCAATGAGGATGTTAGCAAAGATTCAAGACTTTCAGTTTATTTCTGTGGAAAACACCTGTGGTCACTATACGACTTAACTTCTTGATCACACATGATTACTGAACTATTTGCAAGCCAAAATGTCTGCACAGGAAGTTTGAACCCCTGGAAGTTATAAGTTCAGTCCTTCTTTGAGTCCTCCATCACCCTCTTTTGAAAGCACTTATGTAAGACTTCAGCAAATTTTAATCTGTGCTCTTTGACTCCACAATTTTAATCAATCTGCCTTAACTTTCATCTCTGGGGAGGCAAGTTGCTAGATAAAAAAAAAAACCAAACTAAAAAGCTAATGAAGTGCAAAATTTGTGGACATCACTTGCAGCCAAAATACAACATGAAGGCTGTATTTAGACTACAAAGCCCTAGAAAGGATTATAGCACTTCTATCTCTTTATGGTGCAAGTAGAAAATAATAGATTACACAAAGCCAATGCTCTTATCTATGTGGTGCATACTTCCACAAAGAGAATATAGGAACAATCACTTGAAAAACTTATTTTAAATATCATCCCTTGATTCATACACATCTTCTTACCTGACTCACAGAATTCCAACATACTTGCACTATTACTGGAGCAAACCTCCTGTGGAACGGGACAGTGGAACTCGGAAATTTCTATTTTGCATGTAATTCCTGCTTTGAGATCTGAAAACAGATGTTAAAAGGTGCCACAAATTAACCACTTATTAATTTTTTTCTGTCAGAGCATTTTGTCTTTCAATCTTTTTACTGAACCTCTGAGTTACATTGTTATGAAAATTGCAGTCATCCTAGGTAACCCCCAAATGCTGTAGCTGATAAGAGCAATGTTCACTTAAGAAAACCAACCCTCACCTTCTCTGATGACTTCTTTGCACAGGTCTTCATCAGCAATAGTGTCTGGAGCTAAACCGAACAACTCTTTCAGTTCCAGGCACAATGGAATCTTAACAGAATCTGATCTGCTGTTGCTGTGTTTGCCAAATTCTAACTCAACAGGTAACATGAAATGCTGAAAAAAAATTAATCACAACAGAATGGTAAGTAAATTTCCTTTGATGTTATTGTACAGTCAAAGCTTTTCCAAAATCCTGAAATAACTTAATTCTAAACCAATTTAAGATCTTTTAGGAAAGACATCATATGACACACAGCATACACAAAGCTTTGCTCAGTACAGAGCGAAACACAGTGTTATGGAATTCAAATGGAGTCAGTGGAGTGTAAAAGTTTGGTTTCAGAATTTTGAAAAATGGAGCAAAAATTAGATTTGACTTTTTTTTATTTCCAAAAAAGAAGACAGGATGACTCCCTGAATCCTGGAACATGTCTTGGAGCTCTCCCTTTCCCAGGCGCAAGTTGTGGCTTCATGTCCCGGTTAATTTTTATTCTTCGTGTAACACCTACCTGCATAAAACTGCAACACATCAGGTACCAGGAGAAACAGCTGATCAGGGTGGAGATTCCTAACAACAGCTCCCAAGAATTAAAAAACCCACAAATAATTCCAGCATTTTCTAATCTTGGAAATATGAAGGCTCTAAATATTTGGCAAGTATGGAAAGAATTCAGTGAGATGAATTGCAGATGAACAAACACTTAACATAAAACAGCCACTAACATAATATAGTATGAAACAACAGGATAATACCTCTTCATCTTTTATAGATATGGTAGAGAAGTTCTCTTTAATCTCCTGCAATTCATTTTTACTCTCTTCCATCTTCATTTCACTTTGGAAAGTCAAACATTCTCTTTAAAAGACCATAAAAGAAAGTAAGTGACTTCTTTGTATTAGTTCCTGACTAAGACTGAAAGTCATAGCTCTGGTTTTGACAGACATACACATGGCAGAAGACATTTTTCTAAATCCGTGCCTTTTCTAAGCAAGCAATTCCAAGGGATGCTGTAGTGATCTGTGTAATTAAATTCAAATATTTTTCAAGAAATGATACATTATATGCAGAGCAGAACCACTTAATATTGGGACCTGCCTTAAAAAGTTACAGAAAAAACCCTCATAGTAAAATTGTTTGACATCTCTAAGTCCTCTCATGCAAAAATGCTTTCTGCAAAAGCTGCAGACCTTATTTTCTTTCAATGCCAGATTTTTTTTGCTATAATCTCAGCAACCTGTAAGATTGACCTTACTTCTCTTTTGTCACCTTTAGTTTCTATGTTCAGGAGTGATTCAGCACCGATGAAGGCAGAGTGTGCTTACAATTAATTAAAATAAAAACTAATAATATGTTTCCTGGTTTAACTGAGAAACTTCAAAAATGCTAAGAAGCAAAACTCAGGAGTGAGGCTACTACTTGCCTTGTAAAGCAAGGATATAAGCAGAACAGGGATGAAGATATCTCAAGCAGAAATAAAACTTTTCATCAGGTTTGCCTCCCATGGCCATTACAGGCACTAAATTTATAAGGACATTTTAGGGGGATAACTCCCTCATCGGTTCCTGCCACCACTGATTTCCTGCAGGAATACTTCAGACTGAAGAGTACAGATTGTTCCATGCCTGGCCTTGTGATGTTCACTGAATTTTAACTTAAATAGAAGTCTGTCTCATTGTATCCCTTTGTCTAAATGCACCTCTCTGTGTGCTACGTGAAGAGATTCAGATTTCCACCTTGGGCAGGCTTGTGGTTTTGCTAGTCAACCACAGAGCAGGAGGTGAGAGCTATTTCTGTAAAGGTTCACACTAGCATTTTTTTCCTCTGTTACTGGCAATTCTGAAAGTCATTGCAGAATTTGGATCATCCTATCTTCACTGGATATTTACCGTATGCACACATGCACACAGTCTTTCGTCCAAGACTCACTGCAAGACTAGGGGTCATGTTTCAAACAACAGGCAAACACCTCCACTCCCCCCTGCTCTGTTACTATATAGGTACATTTACAGCAGTTAAAATCTGCTTTACGTTGCTTGTGAACCATGCAACCTTATCAAGTGCAATGGGAAGTGATAGAAGTCATCTAGACATGAAGTAAATCAGCGCAAAATTTACCCAGACTTTATGATTGTATGCATACAATGGATATATTTACAAAATGCTAGTCGCATTATTAATGTAACTTATACCTCTTTTAATGTACCAGTTTGCTCAAATTCATGACATTAGACACAATACAGTCAAATTCAATCAAACACAGCAATATGAAAGTGTGCAAAAACATAAGAATAATCAATATTTGAGCCTGAAGAAATACAATTCAAAAGGATGAGGGCCTGGGTTTACTGACAGCACAACTGAGAGAAAGAAGGAACATGGAAGTATGTGTAAAATCCCGGCCCAGTTACATCTAGTGGCATTTTACTGACAGGAAATCAGTCAATTTGAGGGAGGACAAGATCCTTTAAAGATGTACATTTTTATGAGTATTCAAAAAATACAATCCTGAGTACATTTCACACTCAGAGAATGTAAAAATGACATAATTTCATTAATTCAGTTTTATTAAGGCATATCAATGTCATCCTACTCATTGTTTTCTTCCTAAGTGAGGTCTTTACCTGCTGCAAATATAAACTAGTCAGTAAGTTAACACATAACAGATGTTAAAACATTCATGGCATTATACAAAGACTTTTTTTATATTTTATATGAGCAGCAGTTTGTAGGTACCTGAAAATGCTCTCTTCTGTTAAAATCTGTCCTTTAGAATCCAGAAGGGGATCGTTCACTAAAAAGAACTGCAGTCTGCTCAGAAGCCTAGATAAACTTGGCAGGTTTTTACGAAAATTTTCAAGATTATCAATAAAAAGATATTCCTCCTCCAAACACAAATCTGAAAAATAGTAAGAAATAATACATTCTAAACCAAGATAAACATAGTAATAAATACCAGAATAAAGAGAATGTTTGAGCAACTTTTGGAATACTACAGATGTCAGCAAAACAATAACTACATTTTACTTTAAATGTTTTAGGAATTTTAAGCTTTAAATGCAACAAAGTCTAGACTTCCAATGGTTCACATGATAAGCTCTGGTTTTCTTTTTCTTTTGTCCTATATAATGCTTGTTAAAAAGAAAAGGTATTTTCTTTTCCTTCCCTTGTTTGCATTTTAAAGTATGATAAAGGAACTTCTGAGGTAGGTTCTAGCTGAGAAATTTAGTTCAGTGCAAAATGATTATTCCCTAATTCTTAAGAAAAAATTACAAAAATGTTACAAATTACTATGATTTACTATGAAAGGTGACATTATGGTACCAGTTCAGGCTGGGAGAGGCACAGATTGAGAGCAGCCCTGCCAAGAAGGACTTGGGGGTGCTGGTGGGTGAGAGGCTGGACACGGCCAGGCAATGTGCACCTGCAGCTCAGAAAGCCAACTGTGTCCTGGGCTGCATCCAAATCAGCAGGGTTAGCGAGGGGATTCTGCCCCTCTACTGTGCTCCTGTGGGGCCCCACCTCAAGTGCTGTGGCCAGCTCTGGGGTCCTCAGTAGAAAAAAGACAGGGACTGTTGGTTTTGGCACAAAAATTATTCCTACTAGGAAAGGCTGAGAGAATTAGGATGTTCCGCCTGGAGAAGAGGAGGCTCTGGGGAAACCTTACTGTAGCTTCTGAGTACTTAAAAGGGGCCAATTAGAAAAATGGGGACAGGCAGGAAGATGTTTCTTATGATGAGGGTGGTAAATACAGGAAAAAATTGTCCAAAGAGGTGGTCAACACCCCATCCCTGGTGGTGTTCAAGGTGAGGTTGGACAGGGCTCTGAGCAACCTGATCTAGTGAGGTGGTGTCCCTGCCCAGGGCAAGGGGTTGGGACTAGAGAGATGACCTTTAAAGGTCCCTTCCAGCCCAAGCCATTCTGTGATCACATGATTCTATGGACTTCTATTTCTTTTGAGTTTAAACTCCTACTCTCCTGAGACAGAACTAATGCAACCACAACTCTCTCTGAAGCAATCCCTTATATACACAATATAATATACACATACATCCACACTCACATTTTATACACATATAATATATATACATACATATACACATATA
>NW_008662160.1:0-6290 GCF_000695815.1 Acanthisitta chloris
CGCAGCTCCAAAAGCCTCCGCGGTGTCTCTGGCGCCCCGCGCCCCGCGGCCGCTCCCCCGCCCCACGCTGTGCCCTGCTCTGCCTTTCAGATCGGCTGTACTTCGCTACTTTACGAAATAAACCGAAAAGTACCGTCAACACCCACTACTTCTGCACCGATGAGGAACTGGTCTATGAGAAGTAAGTGCTGTTGTGTTTTGCGTAGTCCAAAGTGATCGCCTGAAATTCTTCCCAACATGCTTTGATACTGCATAGAATACTCTTGCTCTGTTTGGTTACTTGCGCAGAACATGAGCATAAAGTTTGCCCGAATGTATTTCTGTGTTAGCTGAAACTAGTTTAACAAGATTGCTATTGAAAAAAAGACTCACAGAAACAGCTGCAAAGACAGTTAAATGCCTTAATAAATTGTGGTTGACCTAGGAAAAGGATATCTGAGCATTGTAAGATTTGTTTAAAATGTGGAGGAGGTCTCTCAAGACTAATTATATTTTATTAAATGGTGTCTTAAATAAAAGAGTTATTTGGTATGAGTAGGTGAAACAGTAGTTTGCTTTATATTCCTGTGTTTTGCTGTATAGAGAGTACAAAGCAATCACCTTTTATACAGAATCATAAGAATTCATTCTTTAAATGTGTCTTTGAAGAATATCTGCAACTTCTTGTATATATCTGACTTACAAGTCTTTGAGACAGCAATTCCTGATGGGTTTTATAGCTTTAGTACAGCAGAAAAAGTGTTTTCTGTGAAGTAAAAGCTTCATGTGTTTGGAAGACACTGAATGCACACAGAAGGTAAAGAGTAAAATTGATTATAGTTGTGAATACTATTAAAGGACATAAAATAAACTAATTACTCTATGCTGTGGTTAAAAAGTTGATGTTCTCTACTGTGTTCCCAGATCAGCTGTTCAGTGTGTGATGATACATGTGTCAAGTAGCTACTTGACAAGGGCTTTGCTGCAGCACAAGTGAAACAAAAAGTTTGGTCCTATTTTAACTTCCTGCCCGTAGGGCTAGAAGAAATTGTTAGTATCAGCCATTCTTTTTTTCTTTTGCTAGTGACTTCAGTACTGCTCCTGTGAAAGTGTAAACCAGTCGTCCTTGGTTTCCAGCTTACTTCCTATGCACAGCTTGCAGTTTTAGTGGTTTCTTTCCTACACATGTTCTTGAGACTTCCTTATCTTAAGCTGTGTGTCTTCTGCTGGAGTTTCCAATGATAAGTTCCAAAAGTTGACCTTTGTAGTCAGCTGCTTGGGTTGGGAGTAGGTTCTGTAATGGTCTGAAGTAATTTATATTGGAAGGAACCCTGGGAGTACCCTAAGGCAAGATGAACCTAATATTAATAGCAGAATTCAATTAGTGAAGGGCCTGAGCAATTTGTGTTATATGAAAATGTTCTCCTTTCTCTTTTAATGAAAGAAAACTTATATCTCTTCTAGACTTGTGTTACACTTGACCTGAGGTATTTTGGGTTTAATTCTTAGTATGCTCCTAGGAGGGGTGAAGGAATCTTATGTGGAGTTTGATGCTGAGAGTGGAAGGGGGAGCAGTTCTGTATTGTTAGTTGCAGATGACTGTATTAACCAAGGACTGTAACTGGGGTATTTTGTGTGAGGACAGTGTTGTATTTAAAAAAAAAAAAAAAACTGAGAAATTTGAGGGGAGAAAACCAGTAATTTTCTTTAACATGTAAGGGAAATGCAGTAGGTGTACTCCTTAATTCATTTACCTGTTAACTACATACCAGGGTGTAACCTGATACCAGGGATAATTACCAGATAATGGATGGAAGCAGTTTCCTTTACCTTCTAGGGCACATCTAAACTGTAACTCATGGTGTATTTTCTGAATTGATGCTTCCTAATCTGTTTGGCCTGTTTTAAAGGTATCAGCCTATATCTGATATCTAACAGTAACCATAGTGCTCCCTTTTATGCTCTCAAAATACTGAAATGTGATATGAAGTAGAAATTAAGTGACAGTTACCAGGTGGTATGAATGAGTTTTGTGTAATAACCTAACTCTCTTGCATAACATTACTAAACTTTCTCCTGATGTTTGTATTGCAGCAACCATCACTATCAGTGTGTGCAATATTTGGTAGTAAGCCCATGGTTTTTTTGTTGTTTTTTTTTTAGCTCTCTTTTCCCTCTCATATCCAAGGAAGTTGATACAGTCTCAGGGAAGTAAAAGCAGGTGTCAGTAGGGTTACCATTCTATATATTTTTTTAATATCTTTCTGAATTTGTAAAGCTAGAGGCAAATTGAGGAATAGAATCCAAGACTCTCAGTTCTTAGGGAAATGCTAATTTTGCTCTAACTTCCCTTACGCTCATCAGCAAGCTTGACATCACTCTGTTGTGTTTCACGGGCTGCACACAAAGTGAGGGGCCTGATACCAGATCAGATCTTCTGCTGCTCGTTTTCTCAAAAACACACTTGTCTTTCTGAGGAAGTGATTAGAAGTGTTTGTTACCTGATAGCAAAATAAATATTTAGGAGTGAGTTTTGGAGGCTGTAGCTTGGACCAGTGGTTTGCAAACTCTTCATTCAAGATGACCTACCTGTGTTCTTGCCATCAGAATTTCATGGCTATTTCTGCTTTTAATCAAATGAGTTGTTCAGAGTGTGCCAATGAGGAGGATAGGGGGTGTCTACTCAGGCAGGAAATCCTCAGCACCTGTGAGGAATGTAAGTAATTTTGTTAATGCAGCTGTTTATTGACTTGACTTTGTTTAGATGCATCACTCTAGTGACAAGACAAAGATACTTCATTGTGCTTGGAAGGAAACTGCTTTTCTTTGGGCTGTTACTCTGTTAGCTTGTTACAGAATTTTATTTAGCTGACTTTACAGAGGTGTCAGTTTGCTTCATTGAAGCAATATCTGATCTGAAAACCTCATGAATATGTAGGTTTGGAGTTGTCTGATTACAGAGAGCCTCTTAGTGGATCACATAGTACTTAAAAACTCACTGCCTTGCTCCCCTTTCTTTTTTTTTCTCCCTACTCTTCAACAGACATAAGGAAGCAATAGTGTACATTAGTAGTATACCCTGTTTATTATACGAACCAACTGTAGTGCTAGATCTGATAGTTTTGGAAGTTTTGGTCTGATAAGTGCTGACTTGCTCTTGCAGCTTGTCGTGTGATTTATCACTAAATTATACACAGTGGTTATGTAATCTTGAACACTTCAGCCTTCAGTTTTCACTTGAAGTTTTCAGCTGTATTAGTGAATTCATAACATTGTCTTATTTAAACATTCACATTTTAAAAAGGTAATAAGGGAGGCTTAAATGCTTTTAAGAACAATCTCCAACGCTAGCTGACTAGGAGCTCACTACTAGAACTGTCACTATTTTAGTTAAATGTGCTGCAATTTAACCTTGAACCTATTATGTCAGGGAAATGGTATGTAAATGCCATTGTAAATGCCAAACGTTAAGAGAGTAAGAAACTTGAATGAAATGATACAATTCTGAAATCTCTTTTGATAGTTCTATTTCTGTAAGATTTTGTCAGAGTCTTGCTGAAACTCCCTGAGGTTCCACCTGAGAGGGTCTGTGGCACTGCTGCTTACAAGGGAACACAATCATCCACGGTAATGTAGTGCAGGTAACTGTTACTTGAAGAAAGTGGAGTTAATGAGAAATAATCCAGCTTGATGAAGACTGTCATTTGGCAAATAGACAAGCCTTGCCTTGGCAAGACCTCAGTTAATGAGTTCGGCACTAGTAAGAAGCTTTTTATTCTCTAAGAATAGTGTCTTTCATGTTTCACCTTTCAGTAAACAGATCTGGGTTGAGATCTACACTTGACTGGTTAACTTGGCTTTCACACACTTTTATCAAAGCAACTTCTAATGTCCTTTTTATTGTTGAGTAGTTTTCTCAAACAAAAAATTTAAATAATGTGAAACCAAAATATCTTGCTGATAAATTATAATGGCAGCCTTCATAAATCATAGCTGTTTTGTTCAGTCATTTGTTCTGACTTTGGATCTCTTGTATAAACAGCTTTTGGAGATTTAATCTCTGACATCTTGTAAGCAGCTGTAAAAGTAGTTAATATGATACTCTGTATATCCTGTGCTTTGCACTAAAATTTTCTTGCAAGCTACGGTATGTTACTTGCCTATTTCACAGCAGTCTTAGTGTTAGCCACTTGGGTCATGCAGCAATAGAATAAGACTCAAATGCTTAGCTACAACAATGTTAAATGAGTGCTGTCTGGACTGGAACTGTTTCCTCTGCTGCATGTGTATATGCAAAGGAGCAGTTTCTCTATCCTGTGAGAAGAGTAAGGGTTAATTTGTCTGGTTTTGCTTTGGCTAAATGCTTCTTTTCTGAGGCTATCCAGTAACAGTACTTGCATAGGGAACCTGAACTTCTCCATCATTCTGTGACTTATGTCATTTGAAAGGAAAAAGAAAACTTAAGCTTAGCCTTGTTACAACAATCAGAGCTGTCACTTCATACAGAGAACAGGGAGTTCCTTGTTCACATCAGTAACTTTTTGAAGACTTGTCCTTGACTATTGGATGACCAAGATAACTTAGTAAGCTGAAGTCCAAATAAAAAAAAAAAAAACAACGAAATTTCACAACTTCTAACTTCTATCAAAGTGAGTGTAAATACAGAGGAGAAAAAACTTTATATACTAACACCAGCTTTTGTATGTTGAATTCTTACAGATGAGTATTAAGAATAGTACTCCAGCTTTATTTTACTTTCCATCTTAAAATGAGAAATTTTATGTTCACTGCAAACAAGAAAATCAGAAGATCTAAGAATAGGCAATGTCAGTTTTTCCTTCTGATATAATTTTACATTTGAAACTTGTAGAGTGCTATTCCTTGACATCTGTGGTGTGCTCTTCAGTCCAACAGTTTCATAAATTTTATAGCTACACATTGCTTTACCATTTCTGTCTTTACTTTTTTGTATGTAAAAGATACAAGCAATTGCCAAATGTGTTGAGGATCTTTCGTTTGCAGTAAAAGGGTACCAGGATTATACAGAGCTGTTTTCTAGGCTCCAGTTTTGTATTGGATGGGAGTGCAGCTTGATATAGGAAACCCCTTGTAAGAATCTTGCTGTCTGTTAAGATCACTTTTTTTCCCAAGGAAGCTAGACTTCTAACATGATCTGAAGATTGATCTGTAGGGGAACTTTTTATGGAATAACCTCTTCATTTATAATTTGTTTTAGATGTCAAGGAGCACTTTATCAAGAAAGCATGTATCTCAAATGACTGTTTAATTATCTGTAACTTAGATCTATAAGTTCTTGTTGGATTTTGATGAATCAGGATCTTGAAGATTTGGAACTTTCAAGAAGAAATGGAGTTAATACCTGGTGTCTTGAGTAATCCAACACTTTTGCATTATTCCTACTTTCAGATGCAAGAGTGACATCATACTCGAAGGGTTATATTTGCTGTATCATCCTTTGTCTACTCTGAAGCGTGCAATCCCTAAGTAGTATTAAGCATTAGGGATTTTGTCTTGACCCAGATAAGAAAGCTCCTAGCAGTTCATGTATTACTGGAATGGGTGGGCTAGAGCAGGGAAACAGTGCCATTGTGCATCCCACCTTTTCTCATGTGCTTGAGAAGTAGAGAGGAAAAACACAGTCTAGGAAACAGGAGTTGGAGAAAGAAGACTGAATAGGTAAGATTTCCTGATCAGGAGTTAGGTTGTAATGAATATGTGGACTGAACCTCTTGGTGCTCATCCAGAAACTTGGTTGCATATAAGATGTGTTCAGCATATCCCTGTAGCAGCCAGTGGACCATTCCTGCAGTACCTGCTGCTTGTACTGCTTAATGGCTAGACTCAGAGCAGATGCTGCAAGGCCTTTACAGTGCAGTAACCTGAATGTTCCAGCCTAGGAAAGGAGAGAGGGAGAAGCAACTGGAGAATGTGTCTCTTACTCTAATTTAGTTTAATTACTTAATTTTAATAGCAGACTGGATATTTGTAACATGCTGAAAAAATAATGAAGTTTTGCAGTTAGAAATTTACATTTTGCTTTAGCTCTTGGGTTTTATCTTTTGGTTTGAGTAATTGCAGGCATGACTTTATATGATTGCAAGCTTCTTAATTTAAGGAGTACTTGTACTTCTTAAATTCTGGGGTACCTACTCTAGAAAATGGTTCCAATTGTTCGATCATACCTCTGTTTCTAAGTTACTAAACCAATGACTGAGTAAGGTGGCATGCACATAACATCATGCCCTGATGGGAAGTGAATAGCAGTATAAAACTACTGCTCTGGTATATTC
>NW_008662160.1:6315-59897 GCF_000695815.1 Acanthisitta chloris
TACAAGCAATACATTTTATCTTTGAAAGATAACTTTATCTTGGCCTGATCGGTTGCCTGATGTTAATATGGAGGTTATCAATTCAATTAAAAGTCTGCCACACTACAGTATTACTTCATTGACCATAACTAGGCACCATCCAATAGTTCAAGACAGGAAACCTGTTTTATCATGTTTCTGCAGCACTGGGCTCAGTGGTATTCAAATGCTCAGTAAAAAGTGATGTTTGCATTTTGGTATTTGAGAAGAGGTGCCAGTGCAGGCTTGAGCTGACTCATGGCACCTTCACGTGGCATCCCGTGGAACTACAGTCAGAAACATCTTGGACTGCTGTCCCAAAGAGTTGTGGACTACATTTATTTCACCATTAAATTCTCTGGAAGAATGTACAGTAGCTGCTTACATGACACAAGCCAATGAGCTGGTCTTTGTGGGTGGATAACCATTCCTGTGCTACAGTACAGCCAATACCTCAGATATTAATAAATTATAGGAAGAAGTGGTTCTAGGAGTCCATTCTAAGGAGAATACAGATACCAGAAACATATGCTGCTGCTTCCAGGTAGCAATATGATAGTATGTTTGACATAGAGTATTTAAATATTAATTTGGTACATTCTGGAGTTTTGCTACTTAGCTTGAGAAGCATAAGGATAGCAAGTCTCCATGAGATGAGGGGGAAGAATAATTTAAGCTATCACCTAAGTACTTTATTAAAATGAAATATAATTAAATGTTAATTAATACCATACTTGCCTTCTGTTCCTCATATCTGGTTCCCACCTCCATTCTAAATGACTGCCTTTCTTACCTGGTTTAAGCTTCAGAGGCATCCCAATTTCTTATGGTATATAAATGCTTTGTTAAAACATCGAGATGTAAAAGGAATGAAAGTAAAGTAATATGGGGTGGATGGTTATCGGTGACTATCATATAATACATTTGACTTTTCTTATGTTTACCTTCAACTTTTGCCAAATAAAATTCTTTATTCAGATGGTGACTTGATGTGTCACTTCTTCCCCATTTCCTTTTGCCCCTATTTCCCATATTCCGCTTATATTTAACTTTCTGTCAGAATTCTTTTCTTAGGATGAAAATCCTCTGAGTGAGTCAGGATCGTGTGTCTCTAATTTGAGTAGAAAAATGGTCTGTTATAGATAAAATAATGAGGGTGCATAAGATCAAACCTTTCTGCTTAAACATGTCATAAATTGTATTTAGGTCTAAGGATGTAAATTGAAGAAAGATTTTGTGGATCAGAGTTCATGGATTTCAGTACAGAGCCTTGTATTATCTTTCAGAGATCTCTTTGATTTGGTAGTTTGTAAAGCACTTGTTTCACTTAGTCCTATTAAAAAAAATATTCAAACTTAATCCAATTTAGAGGTATTAAGTAGAGAAACGTCTTGTTACATGCAAAATTTAAACTTTGTCTCATATCAACCACAGTGTTTTATCAGCAAAGCCAATGGCTGGTTTGTACTGCTTACATGGTGGTGTGTAAATAACTTGGGAATTGCCAGTGGTTTTGTGTATGGGTAGTAATGCTGGTGCAGCAGTCACCAAAAGTGCCTTTGCTTTATGACTGTGTTGGGATTCTGAGAAATACCTTGTTTCTGCAGCATAGGCAAGTGGTGGTAGTACCAGTCTTAAACACAGATACTTCTCCCCCCACACCATCATGTTAAGAGAAGCAAAGATTGTGACGTCTTTAACTTGGTGGCTGAGAGAAGCTGAACAGCTTCATTTTGTAGAAATACAATTACTTCATGGATAAACTCTGATGTATTTTATCTGTATGCCCACCAAAATAATAGTTTATCTGGTGTAGATAAATTTGTACATTAATTTTCATGTGCTTTTCCTACACTTCTGTTGGAGATTAATCATGTGGAGAAGTAGAAGTGGGTATATGACTTCATGTACTAGCAAATGAATAGTAATAAAACCTTGTCCTAAAGCATGGCTGTAGTTCTTCAGTGCTTTAGATAAGCTATGTATTTAGTTATGTCTTTCAGCTACTTTGCTCACATTGGTTTATAAAAAAGTATTCTGTATTATAGTAACTTACATGTTCCATATTTTTTCACAGTACTTTCAAAAGCATTTTCCCAAAATAATCTTGAAAATCCTAAGTTCTGCTCTTCCATCCCATATTTAAGTGAAAGAGTACTCTAAAGTTAATGGAGTAAGATAGGGTGGGGGGGTTTGATTTCAAGGTGTTAGCTTAGCAGTATGGGAAGAGATGTTAGTAAGCCTTCTGTGTGGCTGTGCTAGGAGCTACATTCACTCTGGTATTGTTAGAGCTCTGGATTTAACTTTTGTCATAACTCATACTTTCCTTTTCATTAATCTCTATGAAAAACTGTATGGAGGGTTTTGGTTTAAAAATAGCTATAACTGTTGACCATATCTGTCAACTTATCTAACACAAGATGAGGAATTTTGAAGTTACACCCTGCTTTAGTGCCACTGCAGTTTAACTTCTGTGCAACCTGTAGATAAGGTTCTAGTAGTTGGACAGCTTAGTCTTTGACCCAGCTAATTAGCTTCTGTAATTACATCATAGTATTTTGTACTGAAGGGCTGAACTGAATCTTAACCAGCACTTACGTTGTTAGTTGATGTTGTAAAGTAGATGATACTGAAATGACATTGGCATGGCAGACAGGCTGCTTGTCCTAGACAGTCATCAGGCTAATATAATTGTCTCTTTTTTGCACTGGTCTTGCCTTTCTTGTTTGAGAGAATGTGAGGAGGAAAATATTAATGAAGTTGTGAGCACAAAAAAGATATAAGTACTCATAATTCATCGTTGTGTCTGCTTGGAATAGCAGAGTGGCTGAAGCCAGAAGGCACCTCTGAAGATCATGTAATGCAACCCCTGGGCTCAAAGCAAGGTCAACAAGAGCAGGTTGTTCAGATCCTTGTACAATTTGGTTGTGACTCCACAGCCTCTCCATGCAATTACTTTCTAATGTTTGACTGCCTACAAAGTGGAACTTTTCTTCTTATATTTAGCTGGAACATACTTAATTTTCCTAAAAAATAAACCCTCTGCTGTGGGGAAGAAAGCTGGAAAGGTACTGCCACCTATTCCATCACCTGATTTCAATAAGTTTTTGCTCTTTCAAAGACCAGAAGTCTGGAACATAGTTACCTTTGTCCTTTGCCATCCCCCAAATAATACCCATTCAGATGCTGATGGTTTGTTTTGTTTGTCAGTATGCAGGAAGCATCCTGTCTCTTTATTGAAAGTACTTAAGGCAGATCAGATTAAAGCAGTTTAAGTTACAGTCCATTCTCACTGTAATTCATAACATGGGCATCAAAAATCTTCATAATACAGAAAAGGAAAATTATTGGACCAAGTTTGCACATTTCATTTTGAGCAATTTTGCACACTGGATGGAGAAGGTAGAAAGCTCTAGAACAGGTCACTATAGGTTGCTTGCATAAAGGCTGCTATTACTTCTAAAGGTGCCTATATGAAGGCTTAGCTAGGAAAAACACTGAATCCGTACCAGGAACTCCTGTTGTGTTATCATTTTCCTGTACAGGCTATTGCTACTAGCTCTTGTCTTAAGGCCAGTGATTCTTGCTGCAGAGGTAATATGAATGTTTACAAGTCTCAAAGAGAGAAACAAGAACAATGAGAAGTTGATATTCAGAACATGAAATAAATAATAAATTGGAAGAACAGCCTAGAGACAAGAGGATTGGGGGGAAAGGGAAACATAATTAGATGTAAAGTGTGACTGTAATATGTAATCTCTGGCATAGTGAAGGATGGGATTAAAAGAAGCTTAAATTTCAGACAGATTGCGATGACATTATTAAATAAATTTTACTACCTATACGAAATTATATTTAGCTTATTCTTCATAGTATGCAGTGATATGTTCTCATCTTAAGCAGTTATAGAACCTATGTCTAGGACGATATCAGCATAGCTTAAATGCAGGTCATGTCTAGAAGTTCTTTACTCTCTAGTTTTGGCCGAAACCTGACTGGATATCATGGGATGAAGGAAAAAAATTCTGTAGTTAGTATGTGTTTATAATGGGAAAGGTAGTTACTGGACTATCTTAAACTAAAGCTACAAATGAGTTCAAATTAACTGTTACTATTGTGTTCTTAAATGAATCAATAAAGGGTTTATCTGTTGTACCATGTATATTGTCTACTCAGTATCCTGCGAAAGTTACTGATTTGTAGATTTAACTATCAACAACATGTGTCAAAATTTGCTCAGCTCTTCTGTATAAATAACACTGGTTTTTTGTTTTTTCCCCCAGTTTCTATGGAGATTTTGGGCCTCTAAATTTGGCAATGTTATACAGATACTGCTGTAAGCTAAATAAGAAGTTAAAGGTAAGCTTTGTTTAAAAGCAATGTTCCGGTATTTTTGTGTTTTGAAATTCAAATAAAATTATCCACTTCAGAAGTGGTTGTTAGGTGCTCATAGTCTAGATGACTACTGCTAACTTTAAGGATATTCTTTGTTCTGGGTTCTTTTCCCTCTGAAGAGTGAAGAAAATTAATATGCCCTCATTGTTGCTAAGCATGCGAGGCACTAATGGCTGTGTTCACCTTTAGTCATAACCTTACAGTTTCAAGACTGTAGTAACAAAACCCACTAGTTATGTCATGGGTTTGCAGCTCATGAAGTGGGTATGCTGGTCTGAATAACTGAAAAAACAGATGTTCAAAAGACAACCAAACAAAAAAAACTGAGCAAGAACAAAACCTGGGTCCTGAAGTCACACTATTTCAAGTCAGTCTCACCCAGTGGAAAAGTTAGAACTTCTAAATCTTATTCAATTTGATCAAATATTGCTTCTACTAAGTGTTATGAAATGTGTTTTTACACATATGAAAATGGCTCATTTTTCTGTCTTGTGGAAGTGTCACTCACTATCAATTAAGTTGTAGACATTTTCTTAGTTTCTTTCTTCCATATAATGATTGTTAATTCAGGGTAATTTTGAGTTGCACTTCACTAGTGAGAAAATTTTGGTGTCATCTTTGGATACCACAGCAGCTTTTTTTCTTGTGACTGCAAAGTGTTAGTCCTTTTTTTATCAAGTTGTCTAGAATCTGTAAATGCAGTGGTTAGTTCTGAAGATCACTGTGACTGAATCTTGTTCTAACAGCACTGTCCTATCATAGGACCACAAGCCCAGTAGGGGTTGATGCTGGCCAGAAACTGAACACCTGGCAGAGGCTCACTCACTCCTACCCCAAACTCAGTGTAGGATAAAGGAGAGAACCAGAAGAGCAAAACCAAGAAGAATTTGTGAGTTGAGAAAAAGATGGTTTAAATGGGGTAGTAATGAGTGGGGAGAGATGGGGGGCAGGGAACAAAACAAGTGGTGCAAAGGCAATCACTCACTACCTCACACCAGCAGACCAATGCCTGGCCAGTCTCTGTGCAAGTGCTAATTTGCAAGACTGCTCCTTATTTTTATTGCTGAGTGTGATGTCAGATGGAGTAGGATATCCCTCTGGTCCGTTTGGCTTAGCTGTCCTGGCTGTGTGCCCTCCCAGCAGCTTGTCCATCCCAGTGTACTTGCTGTAGGGGCAGAGTCAGAAACAGAAGGCTTTGATGCTGTGCAAGCACAGCTTGGCAGTAGCTGAAACATGGATGTGTTATCAACACAGTTCTGGCCACAAATGCAAACCACAGCATCCTGCAGGCTGCAGTGGAGAAAACCTGACTCCATCCCAGTCAGCCCTAGTACACTGAATGTATAGTTGTAGATTTAATATCTCCAAATACCTGTGAAGAAGTGATTTGCAGCATGTATAGAAAATTTATCAGCTGCAAGAAACGAGTTTCTCTGCAAGTAAATTTCTCTTGAGGTCTGCAAGAAACAGGAACTGATCTATTATTAAACAAAAAAAGTGATCTTACAGTGAAAACAATGTGTTCTGGAACCCTCTCATACACCCTATGAATTAGTTATCACTTAAAACCTGCTGCACTTTGTTTGTAACCTCTGCTTATAATTCAAAAGGTTATATTTGAGAATAGTCCTCTGGAATATACCTCAGCAGATACTGTTGTGTTACATTGCTGCATTTGGTCTAGTAATGATATGTGAAACTGCTAAATTTTGCAAAAATATCTTTAGGGCTTCCTACTGTGTGTCTTAGTTTTGTTATAGAAAAAAAGATTATTTACAACTATGTTACCTTAAGCTGTAGCTATTCTGTAGCTACCTTTGTGTTGAAAAAGTCCTTGTTGAAACATTTCTGTTGGTCTAAGTTGTGCTGCATCTACAAGAACTAAACCCTTAATCCATTCAGGAGCAGCTCTGGAGCTGTAAAACTCACCTGCCAGAACTGTCTTGAAAGACACTTACTGCACCTAGCCAAAGGAATAGACTTAAGCTTATTAAATACGGTCAGAAAATCAGTATTTTTTTAGAATAAATCATACAGCTTAGTATTGATATTGAAAGTGTACTGAGTTGACAATTTGCACGTTAATGTTAACAGAGGCTTTGCATTAGACTTCATCAAACTGCAAAACTTGATTTTCTGTTAGTAGTGTGTAACTAAAAACAGTGGTTTGCTTTGTAGGCTCCTGGAAAGTTAAATTGTGCTGACATGTTCCACTGGTTGTTATATTATAAGCCATTAATTAATGTCAGTTTTCAGTTTTGTGTTAAAGCTTTAGTCAGGATTCAAAAAGTAATTCATATAACAAGAATGAAATCGTTACATTTTGAAAATTACACAGTAAAACTCAGAAAATTGATCCGTTGTTTTCATTTTAACATTCTGGAAACCAGGTCTTAGCTACTTCAGGTACAAAAGAGTGTCAAAGTTGGAATGACTTGATATGCCCATATGATTAAAAAAATCCATTCTGTAAAATAAAACAAAAAATAAGGTCTTATTACATAGAACCTACTTCTGGCTAGTTCGCTTTGCAATTTAAAGTAGTGTTTCAGGTGAACTGTAAACTGCTGCAAAGAACTTTGCTTTAAAATAAGTAGTAGTCAATAAGTATAATTGAAGTTCTGTCACTGTTGCATAACTACTGTAATCTTATCCCACCTACACATCATGGGTGGAATTGCAGTTAGAGAACACTAAAATTAAAAAATTGAGGAGGGGGAAGAAGAGAAGAATCTTAAAATACTGGGATTAATTTTGTCAAGTTTTAATAATCATTGAATGCTTCACTAATTAAATAACTACTTGTGCTTTGTGTGTTTGCATATACACTGAGAGGGATGTTGCTGTTGGTCTCAAAATACAGCCTCTTCCAATCAACAGCACCCAGCTGTCTCAGGATTACAGTCCTTTTGAGATACACTCAGTTGCATTAACTCTCACTCCTTCTACATCTGGAAGTTGTGGCTAATAAGACCAGACTGGAATGTACAGTTAGAACTGCTGTTAAAGGTGCTGTTCCTGGGGGAGGTGGGAGCAAGAAGCTTGCTGTGCTGCCTGCATCAGTTTTCTCCTGAGATTTTTTGCAAGATTTGATTCTATGGTTAAAGCTGTTGTAAAATTTTCACCAAGGTTTAAGGTGGGAGCTTACACTTAGAGATTTCTGGAAGTGAAATACACTTAGCACTGCTTAAACAAATAAAACACAATTCTAAGCAGTTACCTTATCTCCCACCCTCAAGTGTAAGCAGTGCCAAGGGTTAAAACCCTGAAGTTGGGTGACAGCAACACTGGTATTAAAGCATTTTATAGAATGTGCAACTTTTAAAAAAAGAAATGTGCTTCAAATATTTAGAAACAGAATCCAGTTTGTGTGTTCGTGACTTCCTCAGAACTGTAGTAGTACAATAAAATTGGTCAGGAAAAACATGCATAACAGTGTTGCAGAATATAATGGAAGTGTAGCAATTTATGGAGCTAAAATATTGTTAATGCAGTAAATTGTTCAACTTGCCATTTTTAAGTGACAATTTTGTCTCTTACTTTAAATGCAGTTTGTCAGTATTGTTCTTTTCTGGTGCCTGTTGGTTTTGTTTTCAATGGGAGTTTTGTCCACAGGATTCTGACAGAGGCTTCTTTTCTTCCTAAAGAAAGAAGAATTGCGAGTGTTACTAGTTTTGTCTTTGCATAGCCTTTTTTCAGGCTTTTCACTTCTTTTTTTTTTTTTTTCCTTCTTTTCCTTTTAAAATAAATTCTTGCTGTTGAAGCTTTCTAAAGATGTTCATTACCTCATTTTTAGGTAGTACAGATGGACGAGTGTTCAACTTATAAAATGCCTGTAAGATTGATTGCTTCAGTTTTTCTTTTGTCTTCTCCACAGAATTATGTGCTAAAGAAATTTAATATATAGGAGGATGTTTTAGTCTGAAAATTTCAAGACCTTTAATCAATGTTCATAAGCCATTGTCTTGAACATTTAAACCTGGGGGAAAAAAGAATCCAGTTTTTCATTTGGTTCAGCTGCATTTTACAGGATATTTTTGCACTGCTAATAGAGATCTGCCCTGATACAGTGCCTGTTTCCCTGCACTCCTATCCATGCAGTAAGAAGATTGTTTAGGGTATCAGTAATTTTTTCTCCTTTAATTTTAAGAATCTCTTTACAAGTTTTTTTTCTGACTTATTTTTCAGGTTTGGAAAAGTGTTTTTTTTTTAAAAAGTATTCTTCAAGTGTATTCTTTTCTTAGTAAACGTGCTGTTGTTTGCTTTTTCTTTAACAGTATTTCAGTCTATCCAGAAAGAAGATAGTGTACTACACCAGCTTTGACCAGCGGAAACGAGCAAATGCAGCATTTTTAATAGGTGCATATGCTGTAAGTACTATTTATCACATGGATACCTCTAACCTTCTTAAGAGACTTCTGCTGTGTGTAAAATAGCTTCTCAAGGGATGCTTCTTTAGGGAGGCAGGCAGGCAGATTGTCATTTCCTTCTTCTCTAAGCTGTCTTGGAAAATTCTGCTGTACGAGTTTTAGGGAAACGCTGTTGTTGTCCCATAACTCCATTTGTTTTACACAGGGAATGGCTTTGGTGGATCATGTACATGTTTCCCATAAGATACCATTTTCTTGAATGCTGAAAATGCAAACCACAAACTGGCCTCTAAACTTGGCTGTCTTAAGATCAATTGCTGCTCATGGCAGTAGCAAGAGTCGTACTGAGGAGGAGACAGCTTTTTCTCACGGCATTTCTTAAGGTTATTAGACCAGAGGCATAGTGAAAATTTAATTTATTTTCTCAGTTAATTTTCATAGCCTCCTCAGAGTAATGGAAAATGGAGGTATTTCAGCCTTCCAGTATTACAGATAATATGCAATGCACAATGCCATCTTAGTTATATAAGCCTAATTTATTATGATATGATATATTTATTATGATATGATATATGTAATATTTCTTATTATGACAAATTTTTATAGTCCCAAGATGACTTGCACAGCCACTTGTGTGTCTTATAGCAGCATGACTCAAACTTCAATTTCACTTTCCTGGTCTATTGTGCAGAATTGGAGCACACTTGCAGAAAACTCAGTCTTTGCAATAAAAAGTTTTATGCCACTAAAGTATTCAGCTGAATTCTGGAAGTCTGTTTAGTCAGGCTTTATACCTGTGTGAGATCTGTAATACTCATTTCAGGCCTGAGGTCATGCTGGAAGCAAGGCTCAAGAAGTGCAGATGATAATATTGAAAGGATTTAGTTTGCAGATTCTCATAATTAAGGTGTTTTGATACAAGTGTGTCAGTATCATGTAAATGCTCTTGAGAAAGATCTGTTTAGATTTTAAGATGGGAAGAAATTGGGGCTAAGTTCAAATTTTTAAAAACTTTGGGTTGGATTTTTAACTCTTGGGTGTAGACATAATGGGACAAGTCTACAAAGGGACTAGTAAGAGCAATTGAGTTAGAATGTTCTAAGTTTGTTAATGTTTTTGACTGTACAAGGCTATATTTAATAATGGCTGTAATTAATTTCAAATTCTGTGTTTCATATTCTCTTTAAGAATCTCCAAATTTGACAGCATATCTTTATGGGATGAAAGATATTTAAGGGACAGCTTTATTGAATGCCCTTACTGGATTGGCCTGATCCTGCCATCACCTTCCCATATATCTTAGAACCCTTGGACAGGGTGGGACACTGGCATTGTGAAGGGGATGAGATTCTTTTTATTTCTCTTGTCCAGTGCTTATTATGTGATCTGCTTAATTAAACTGCAATTCTCTGTGGTTAAGGGACTAAAAGTCTGCATTATCAGTATTAGGGAGACCCAAGGAGAGAGTGCTACTGTCCAGGAAGATAACTTCTTGCCAAGCCAGGTTGCAGGAACAGAAAAGTAAGGAAGTATGTAAGATGCAGAACTCCAAGCACAAGACTGATCAGCTAAGTAAGACTGTGCCACATTTACAGTATTTAGGGCTTAAACATGGGAACAGTCTGAAATATTTGGTAGTCCTTATTTGAAGGAGCTGCTTAGCAGTTAAAAGTAGGGAAGAAGGCACATGGTGGTAGGGGAGGGCAGCAGAAATCCCTCTAAAGGGAGCTGAGAGGGAGAGCACATAGTTTGTGTTCCATGGCCTGACTTTATGTAGTCTGAAATGCACATCTGGGAGCACCTCATGTAAAGAGTTGGTAGCTTATGTGTGCAATAAGGTAAATTAGTGTGCCACAACTGCATACATATTTAACCCTTGTCTAGCCTGTTTAAGCTGCTCAGAGCTCTTAATTACTAGCATATGCAAATGAGAGGCATCTGCATTGGATGCTGTTGCTCTCCTGTCAGACAAGTAGATGTGTTAAGTACCTTCTTATTATTGAAGCTATTATGTACAAAGAATAATTCTTTACTCATACAGTGTTACCAGTACAAAAAGTATAGCTTTTCTTGTTGAAAACACCTTTTGGTTGCTTTCTAATTCATCTCAGTTTAGTATAATGTTGGAAAATGGTTTGCACAAAGGTATCCAATATTTTATATAAATGCCATCCCAGAATTATTTCTATGTGTATTTCTAAACTTGCAAGTTTTATGGGAGTTCATTCACCTTTTTGATAATGATTGATACTAATGCCAAAAGATTCTGAAAATGAATATTTATTTATTCTAAAAAGCCATTTATTATCTACTGAATAACCTGGTTTTTGTTAACTGCAGCAGCTTTGCTTTTGTAATCCAGGCATGTTCATTTCACACTCCAGAAATAATATTTGCATTTTGGAGTGTCTTACTTGTTCAGTCAGATGCAGGTTTCTGACCTGCAGGTACAGGGCTGTTCCTGACCTGCAGGAATCTAATTGTATTCTTCAGTAGAATAACTGTGTATAATTGTCAGCTTGATCTATCACAACTTGAATGGCCAAATTGTGACAGAAATGTGTATTATTTGACTTAAGGTCTTTTAGATTTTTGTGGTTTCTTTCTTTGATTGTGCAAGATTTTTGAGAGCAGGAAGTCTTTTAGCTAAGAACTCTACCATTGTGTAAAAGTTAATTGAGAAGGCTTGGTTTATTTGTCCTGGTGTTAAAACATTAAGTGTAAAATGAAACGTGGAAAGCAGTGGATCAGGTTCTAGGAATGGGTTTCCAGTGATGATTACGCAATTTATATTGTTCCATTAAACAGCTTCTTAGACCTGTTTTATTAAAATACCCTCTAGCTATTAAAATATTTTAATAACAGAGTCATAAATTTGAGTGAAAGGTAAGTCTTAAAACTTCATTAGCAATAGCTTTCCTGGTTGTAAATCACAACTGAGGAAGATGCATTTTCTAAATTTCAGTTTTTACAATGGACATTGAATACATTTGGGTAATCATGTCCAGTGAAATTATTGTCCTTGCTCTTAAGAATTCTGAAGAAATTACTTCTGTCATAAATTCACATTAAGAAAAAAGGAAGTTTAAAGTGTTACAAGAAAAGAAGAACTTCTCTGATTGTATAGAGGTTCCTCATAAATGGCCAAGACTATGACACAGACTGGTCAGGGGTGTGAGGAACAGAGTGCTGCTAGGCTTTGCAGTCTTACCAGGCATGACAGAGACTATATTGAAGTTGTGTTGTTTTGCTTTTCCTTTCATCTGTTTGGAGATTTTAGTTGTTAGGATTTTTATCTAGTCTTCCACAACAGTTAATTTTGTTTTTAATTGTTAAATCAAAAAATTGTTTTAAAATACTATTGCAGGTACTTTCATGCATACCAGGGAGAAAAGCTGTTGAGTTTGTAGTTTTATCACAGCAAATGTCTGGGTAATAGAGAACTACTGTGGCATGTTCAGTCATTTGCTTGCAGGAGAGTCTTTTGCTAATTTAAAAATCTAAATTAGACATCTCAGCCCTACCTGAAGCCTTAAGGATTGTTTGCTGGTAATCTAAGCATGTCACACTAGTGCTCAAATCTTTAATCCCTCCCTTGGAAGGTCAGCAAGTGCAAAGGCTTTTCAGTTACTGCAGCACGTGCAGCCCCTTTGCTGTACACCTTTCTGCAGATTGCTTTAGGCTGTCTTCACAGAACTCTGCTGATGGCTTAGCAGCCCTAGAGGGGATCAGTTCCCTATACTTCTAATTTGAACATGGCAGGTGCAGGTGGGAACAAGATGAATCCAAATTGCATTTGAAATATTGTGCGTAAGTGTTAAGGTGAACTTGCAAAATACTAATTCCCTTTTTCTCCTGTAAGCTTTTTAGGACATATGGTATGAGTTTTCTTGACAGTGGATATATGGCCAGTACTGCTACATGTTGTGTGCCTGCATAGTGTCCCAGCTGTGGGCAACTTTATCTTTCAACACATCATTATTCAGGAGGTTGAAAACATAAAAATGGACATGTCAGAGAAAAAAAAAATAATTAAAAATGTTGAAATGAGTACGTGTTGCATCTGGTTTTTGCAAGTAGCAATGCCACATGATAAAAATTATAGCAGTGACAGTGGGGAAAGGGAGGAGAACCTTGTCCCCTGTGAAAAAACTCTTGTAAGAGAATAGTTACTATCTGTAAAGTGATTTTTTTTCTCTTTTGCTGAGTCTTTTACTCACATTCTTTCTTAGATGCAGGTTCTGTTTATCCAGACTTTTCACAATAGGTTTTCTGTTGTTGGATTTTTATTTGTATATGTCACAGGATGAAAGCACTCTGAAGATTCATCATTTCAGGTTAAAAAAATGAAGCTAAGTTTCAGTTGCAGAGCTTTCATTGATAAAGATGAGTCAGAAATGTCTCATCAATTTTTCTTAATGGAAATCACTATTTTTTAGGTACTGAAGACATGTACTGTAGTGTTTTGTTCTTCATTATCTTCCTCCTTCAGTTATTTCATTGTTCTTGACATCCATGATACTTATGGTTTTTTTCAGTTCTGTTCTGTGTTTCTTTCTCTCTACTTCTTCCTTTTATGTTAATATCTCTTTCCATCCTGATGTCTTTATTATGAGCCTTTATGAGCTTTGTGGACAGAAAACTAGCAGTGTTTAGTTCAAAATGTCACCTATATATGTCTCTGAGCAGAGACAGCTCTGAAGTCCCATAACTTCTGTGAAATAAAACCTGCAGTATTGAGAAGACATTTGTATAGTACAAATTTGCCCCTACTTCAGATTCCTGACTCCTCAACTGTGTAAGATGGAAATTCATGTTTCCCTGAAGTCCTCTGAACTGCCCTCTGAGGATCTTTTGACTACAAGCAGGAATTTAGGCTTTTAAACATAAGTTAATTTACATGATTGCTGACATTAATTGACATTCCCTGAAATACACTCCTCACTGACATCTATTGCACAGGCTGCATTGTTCTTAAATGCAAAACCTCTGTGGTGGTGGGAAGGATAAAGAAATATGAAGACTGCTTTCATAGACTAAAAGAATATTTTGCAAATGACTGAAAGCAGAATAGCATTTTATACTGGAGGGGTTTAGAGCATGGAGCTGGTGCCATTAGACAGCAATCATTGCTGTAGATATACAGATTGTTACAGCTATAAAAGAAAAGAAAGGAGCCTCTCTACTTTTTGAATTAAATACATATATCCATTGAGTAAATCTTTCAATCTGTTCCAGTACTAGTAATTAGTGGAACAGGTTGCTCAGAAAGGTATCTCCTCCTTCCTGGAGATATTCAAGAACTGTCTGGACACAATCCTTTGCAATGTGCTCTAGGATGACCCTGCATGAGCAGGGAGGTTGGACCAGATGAGCCATTGTGGCCCCTTACAGATGGCCCATTCTAGGACCCAAATAATTGAGTTAGAAGCAATTGCTCTGATAACATGGAATAAATGGAATGATTTTCATATAGAAATTGTGTGTTTTGGTGATGCATTGCTTTCAGAGTTTAAGGAGGGAGGGAGTATGGAAGTTCAGGCAAATACAGGGACATTCATACTGAAAAACATACACTTGTGAAATGAAACAGCAATACTGACACTGCTGCAGTATTGAGCGTTAACATTTGAATGTAACTGGGGTTTGTTGCTCTTCTTGGCTACTGATTCATGCTATGGGTGTGACCGTGATGAGTGGAGCTGCAACGCTGGAGACACAGGCTAAAATACAATTCCAAGTCAGAGAATTGACCTTTTGAAGGCAGATCAGTTTGTGTAGAGGGGTTTTGTCCAAAATTAGACTGGTTGTTCAATGCAGTCAAATAGGTGGTGGTTGAAAAATAAAGATAATTCTGGACCATCTTTTTATTGCACAATGGCCAAGAGTTTTTCAGACTGTTGCATTTGATGAAAGATTCTGGATCATCTTTTTATTGCACAATGGCCAAGTGTTTTTCAGACTGTTGCATTTGATGAAATTTTTTGTATTTTATTTAATCCTTATCTTGTCTTTTCTGTCTGCCTTGTCCATGCTTGAGGAAGAAATGGCAGAAAATCTACCTAACATGATGACATCATACAGAACACAAAGAATGCCATTAACTTGAGATATGACTCTAGGCATAAAGCACAGTGCAAATACTCTGGGAGTGACCATCACTTACCTATATTCTAATGTGCTCAAGGTCAAAAATTGAATAGACCTTTTAGATCAGAAAGTACTTTATATTCAGCAGTTAAGTGTGCAGAGCTATAAAGTAGCCATGTAGATGCTGGTTGTAAGGTGAGCTGGAGGGAAATGGCTAGGAAAACTGTGTCTTTGTTTGCAAAACATTTGTATATGTGAAATATGCTGCTCCAAACTGGATGAATTATTTTCTTTTGGAAATAATGCACTTGCTCAATAGGTTTTTCAAATTAGATTTATTTTGGGACCGTTTTTACTATACAAATAGGAATTGAAAAGCAGTAAGATGTGCCTGTATTCTAATTTTTCACTCAAGACAGTGCAGCTGATAGCGTTCAGTGATAGCAGAATGAGCCGTGACTTAGCATGTTACATTAACTATATGTTGGTCTCATAGTAACATGTTGAGATTTTTCAATTTTGTTAATTGTTTGATATTGACAATTAGGAATCAAAAAATATTGGTGTTGGTAAATCTTCCATTGAGCTGTTGTGGAGATATGTTTCCTTTGTCAGTTGCTGTGATAATATTTTGTCTCATCTGATGTTGGGCAGAGAACTCCCAGTATAGATACCTATTCTTCATCTTAGTATGATGTTGAATCTGTCCAAAAGTGTCTCAGTTGCAGAAATATATGGCTTTTTTCCCTGATTTTTTAAAAAAAATAGAAATCCCAATTTCTGTTGATTTCCAAATCTTTCCTTTGTGTCTTTTCTAATCTTTTTATGTCATAGGAGTTGGTCATGAAGGAGTATAGTGTATGTTCTTAGGAGTTTAGTAGGCTGAGGGAAGTTAACATCTGTTACTGACTTTTCAGGCTTGGGCTGAATTATTTTTTTTCTCTTCCCTCATCCCTTTTAGGTAATATTCTTGAAGAAAACACCAGAAGAAGCTTACAGGACGCTTTTGTCTGGATCTAATCCACCATATCTTCCATTTAGGTATGTGAACACAACAAATGAGCCTCACTTTTCTGTTTTGAAATTCGCTGAATTATTATTTTTTTTTCAGATTGCCTTCCCAAGAAAGGGTTTCATTGTGATACAGACATTGTATCAAAATGACCAATCTCCAGAAAAAATATTTTTTATATCTGGTGGAATTACTTGCTCTGTGTTGGAATAATGAATCATTTAGATTGATACAAGTTTTAAGTAAGATTCCCGGTCTTGCAAACCATCAGGGTTTGAAAATAGTTCTTAGCATGTTTGTGATTTAACAATTAAACCTCTTCTTTATCATGTATCATGTTTTTGTTCAAAAGTCATTCAAGTCTTTTAAATTAGCTAGTCCCTAACTAGCTAGACTTACAGGAATGAAGGGGGGTTTATGCTGGTATATTTTCTCTATTTTACAAAACAAGTACTGATATTAAAGTTAGTAAATATTTTCAGTGAATCATGGGTAATTTCAATCTGTCTTTATTCTCTGTACTAAGGTCAGAGACTTGAATCTCTGTAGTTTTAGTTATCATGCATATCTCAAAGGGAATTCCAAATTTTTTTGCTGGTGTGGACTATGAAATGCCCTTGTGCTTTATGAATGAGAATGCCTCAGTATTCTGATGCAAACACTGGCAGTAAAAGGCAACTGCAAGAAGGTCAATATCATCTTTTTTAGGGGAGTCAGCATTTTACAAGTAGTGTTCTCTGTCAGCCAGTGCATTTGTAAATGTAGACCTAACTTGTCTATATCAAATTCATCTGATTCTTCAGCCACTCAGCAAAGCAAGATCAGATTTTCTCTTCTCACACCGTGTGCAGCAGCCAGATACAGTGTAAACTGTTACTCTACTCCAGCTCAAACCAGCACAGGGTGGTAGGATTTTTAGGAAAAGACTAGTTTGACTATGAAATCTTAGACCGTCAAACACCTTTCTAAAAAGGTGTCAGTGGTAGCTTTCATTGTCAGAGTTTATACACTGACCTGGTCATCAATAGCTCTCCAAAGCCCAGGAAGTATACCAAGCTATTGGTATTCATGTTTTTTCAGCTGCTGTAAAAGTTACTTGGTACAATATATTTTAAAAAATCAGTTATTTTGAGCATGTCAGTGTTGTTTAACTTATCCAAATTCCATATAAAATACAGGAGTCATGGTCTGCATTAAATCAAGAGTAATATTTGAATGTGCCTTAGCATTGCTTACATGAGGATCTGCTCCATGATCTTAGCAGGCACAGAGGTGAGTGAGGCTCACTGGTGTGCAGTTCTCCAGCTCTTCCATTCTACCCTTTTTCACTGGTGTGCAGGTCTCCAGCTCTTCCATTCTACCCTTTTTAAAAATAAGAGTCATGTTTCCCTTTTCCCAGTCACTGGGGACTTTGCCTCACCACCATGACTTTTCAAATATGATGGAGAGTGGCTTGGCAACACCACTAGCCAGTTCCCTGGCGACCCTGGGGTGCATTTCATCAGGCCTCATACCTGAGTAGCTATATCTTGTTCATTGATTAAAGAAATTTACTGTTTGGAATTATAGTAAATTGATATGTCTTTAGGTTTTTCTCTCCCCTGCCAAAGTAAGGATTAAGGTGTGTAGAAAAAAGGTTCTGATAAAGTGAAGAATTACTTGTCAGATCCCCAAATTCTAAGACAAAAAACTTGAGAGAAATAAAATGTTTGCAGCACAGTCTCCTATGACCCAATTCACTCCAACCAAAGGCTACAGACTTTGGTTGTTGCCTTGCAACCAATTCCGTATCATAATGATGTTGACAGTAGTAGTAATAATAAAAAATGCTGTTTCTGCTTTACTGGTAAGTAGTAGTGAAAGTAATTTGCTCTGTGATTTCTTGTGAGGCTGAGGGGAACAACGGTAACAAATTTATTGACATGAAACAATTTCATTTAAAGTGTTAAATCATTATTCAAAGCAAATCCTAATGAGTTTGAATTCTTAAAATTCTATCCTAAAATAGAATAGTTAGCTACTCTGGGATCAGCAAAAAAATAGAAGAAACGGCAAGATTTTCTGAAGATTATTTTATATGATATGCAATGAGCATCTTGTGTTTCCCAGGGGAGAGCACACTAACTGAAAATATTGAAGAAGGCAATGTCCAGCAAAAGGGCTACTCAGATTTTGTTGTGTGGGTTGTCAAAATGATTACAAAAGTATAATTCCTGCATTCCATTTGTCAGCTTCAGGAGAAGAGGGCAATTTATAGAGTAGGAAGTCTGATACATAACTCCTCTGCAGTCTTTGTGTGTTTCAAGCCCTAGGTTGTTGTGAGATAACTGGTTGGCTAAAACTAAAGCTTTTTTGACAGATTGTGGGTTTGGTTTATTTACTGGGTTTTCTCTGGTGTGGATGGGATTTGCTATGTGTTTGGGGGTTTTGTTGGTGGGGTTTTTTTGGTTTTTTAAATTCAAAGCTTTGGCTATTTTAGAGGATGGGAGGGAGACAATCTTCTCGAGCAGAGCCTTCCTGTTTATCGAAGGAATATAGTATTTTGAACTTTTGCTAGAAGAATTAAGCATCTTGATTTCTTGAGCATTTTCTTACATGGTGTGGGGCTGGAAAGCACTTAAGTTTCTTTTGGAGCTGCTTTGATTACGTCAGGTCTTGGCAGTGGATTAGAGCCTAAGCAGATTCTGTTACCTGCATTGTAGTTTGTCCTGCTGGGAAAGATGGGTGTGTAATCTTGCTGTGCCAGAGGTGAAACAAAGAGGAGTCAGGAAATAAACTGAAAGATTATGACAAGATAGAAGGCTTGGTAAGAAATGGGAAGTCTGATAGGGAGGGCATATTTGGATTTTGAATTCATAGGAAGATGCTGGAATAGATACATAAGGAGCTTAAGAATTACTGGGGCTGAGAGAAGGGCAAGTAGATCTGACGAGGGCCTGCAGTGGGACAATCGAGATTAGCTGAGAATGGGGAAGAAATAATTTAATCTTCCTTCCCTGGTTTTCTGAGGTCTTTGGAAATTTCCCTCCCCATCCAATCCAAGACATTTGAGACATCTCTGCGACATATAGCATAATACAGAGGCTCAAGCATTTGAACCTGTGCTGGAAGCAGTAGCTCTGCCTTAGGTAGTATATCTGCTAGGCATCACGCTATACTGTGAAGAAACAAGTTGGTGCTATGAGGAAGTTTGTACTCCTTCCACATCTATAGTGTCTTGAAAAGGACTAAAATGAGTTTTATGTACAGTTCTAAACATAAATCCAAATGTCTTACCTCTTCCCTTCCATTCCAAGGTCTACAAAGGAAATATTTTGAGGTACTAATCATTGCTATTCAGTACTTATTAACTTGAATTTTTTCTTGCAGCCTGGAACTTAGATATTATATAACTTCTGTAGTATAGGTCATCTCTGTTTGAATAGTTCAAGTGAAGAGCTTATCAGTGAGCAATGATCAGTTAAGTGTTACAACTGGACTATTTAGCAAGTTTGTTAATTTGATATCTGAAGTGTCTTCTGTTTGAAAAAAAAATAGGCAGCTTTGAATAGGTAGAAGCTCCAGGATTGCTGGGTTCTTTGTGGAGCACTGAGGTAGGTTTACATGAAGTGGTCACTGGGAAACTGATCTACTTTCATCTAGCTCAATGACCTCAAAAAGCCTTAATCGGCTTAGAACTTCAGCTGGCATTTCATTTAAAGACAGCTTCAGCAAATATAGCTCGGGGTGAAAGGAAGTCAGAATACCCCTCTCAAAAGATACATGGATATTTTTTGGTTTTGTTTTTCTAATAGAAAAGCTCAAGATAACTTGGGAGGATAAGGCACTACTGTCTTTGAGGCATTTGCCTCTTACTTTGGCTGAGTCTCTGTCACCTGGTGACGCTCTAGTCTCTTGAAGATCTTATACTGTATCTTCTCACTTTGATTTAAAAAACCATGCTGACACCATTTAAAGTTGTCATAAATACCAGTTGCCTACTGGGAAACAATTTCAGGTTTTTAGCTCAAACTACTCTGAATTGATTTAATGTTCAAGGGGAAAACCAAATATGTGGTATTACCGTGTTCAGTCTCTAAATAATGACATTAATTTCAGAGCTAGATTTTAGTTTGTAGCTTTTGGGGTTTGTTTCTTTATTGGCAAGTGCTGGGGAAACAAACTATTTTGTTATTGAAAATGTTGGGGTTTGGTGAAAGGGAAAGCATTATGCAGTATTGAGGTCAGCTACAACAACTGTGAAATCGGATGTGGGATATGCAGCCCTGTAATGCCAGCTCAGATTCAGACTATGTCTGCATCGCCTAGAAATAGTCACATTTTTCTCATTCTGAAAGTAAATGGAGTACTGTCATGTAATAGTTGGTAAAACACTATTTGAAAAACAAGGTGATTATGTATTTGGCCATAAAAGACTGGGAGAATACTGTGATGGAACATGTGATCAGCAACAAAAATCAGAGCACCCACACTGCAAAGCAGCTGGGTATGTCTGTATGTGCTCTGTTGCCTTATTCTGATATGAAATGAGGTTTTCCTTTTTCTTCTGTGCTTTCTTAAATATACAGACTTCTGAGTTGAACAGAAAGGTCTAAGATTTGAAATGCAAGTTTCACGTAAATGTTTTTATATATACATAAGTAGTCCCAGTAGGTTAAAAATTACTGTGTTAAACATAAGCACATACATTAGTTTTCTGTAGGATATTGTGCTGACTGTGTGCAGTGGAAAAAGGAGAAAAAGCTTAAATAGCAAGAATGTTAATTTACTCTAGAATGATATGTTTCTTCAAGATTAGGAAAGGTATTTTTTGCTGTTAGTCCTTGCATTTGGTTTTAGTGTGGAACAAAGTGTGGCCTGCTCAGAATCTATTGCATTTTAGCTAAAACAAGTATTAAATATTGCCCTAAAACTTCTGCAATCTATCTATAGATAGATAGATTTCTATAGTATAAAGGAACAGCAAGTTTGTGGATCTAGCACTATATAATTGACTTCTCACGTCAATGTGGTATGAGATTAACTGTATTTCTGGCAGGATTTTTGCAAAGGTTAGTACTAGTTCTGACAGTATCCAGTATTTTTATCCATGGTCCGGAAACTTATACAAAATCAGTAGGAAGGTGGGTTGTCACAAAGAATGGTGAAGCTGAATTAGCTCTTCTGCATTAGTTGTTAATTATTTTTCTTCAGTAAATACATTAATTCAATAGGATTCAAAAAAACAAGATCAAATTTGGGTTGTTTAATATTTACTAATCTTGATGATTTCACATGACTTCTGTCTGGGTTTTTTGGGAAAGATCAAGACCTTGATAACCCAGCCTAAGCCTGGAGGAAATCATCTAGGTAACTGGGGGTAGATTTGTTTTGGTTTTCCTTTTAACAAAGAATGAGTCAAAATAATTAGAGACTTAAAATACCTTAGACAAGGTGTCCCTCTAAACTAAAAGATATTTGGGTCAAGTAAATTATTTAAAACATTCAGGAAATTAGGTCACAAACTCTTAATCTTTGTCTTTTGAGGCATTTTCTGACATGCAGTCAGCAGTAAGATTGGCATTAAACATCTGTCCTCTCTAATATTTCTGCAAAATGCTGTTTGACTAAACTCTAAAGGAATACTAACATTTCTCTGGAATAATATAAAATCATCTGTTTGATAGGAAGATTGGATATTAAAAAATTTCACTTTATAAGTACACTGTGACTTTTCATCATAAATAAACTACTTTTTAACATTGTTTTAATATTTAAAACTACTTTGTAAAATGTGTGACTTGCTGTATGTTCTGAAACTACTGACTTGGGTTTCAGCTCCTAATACTGAAACCACAAGCACTTGCCTTACCTGTGCTTCAGACACTGCTCTAACCTGTCAATGGATTCAGCATGCAGAGTCCTCATGGATTATATGTAGAACTTCTTCCAGATGAATTGCTTTGTTCTTGCACCTAAAATGTAATACCTGCAGACAGTTTGGTTTAAAATTCTGGAGTGTAAAACTGAAGTTTCAGAAAGTGTTTTGCATCTGGAATTGATTCTAATCAGCCAACTGTACTTTTGGAAACTAGAGAAGAAAAAATGTGTGTGTATATATGTTCCTCGATTCATTTTGAAAAGGATTGAAAGTGCTAAAATAAAAATGGCTGTGGCTTTAAAAAAAAAAATTGCATAGATTTTGTTCCATTATCTTGTTCTCCAAATTACGACAGAAGGAACTTGTGTGATTTGCTTGTGTTTCATAAATAGATGGAGGGGAGTTTTTCAGATGTTAACTCAGTGTTGTGTTTCTTTAAAAAAACCAAACATTAGAATGCTGCTATTCTTTGAGTTCCTGGGAAATTGGGATTAGGTTTTTATTTGGTCACTGGGAATGTGTCTGTGGGAACTGTGGCTAAGAATACTGCACACCTGGAGTTGTGAGAGGCTTATCTTGTACATCTAGGTCAGGTTCATTGTTCTCTCCCCCTCTCATAGTGTTTCTTATTAACAGATTAGAGATTATGTGGCTTTTTTCCCCCAGGATTGTTTTTCTGCACTGCACTATCAGATGCATTATCAGTTGCAGAAACATACATATAGGTAAAATAAAAGTAATCTTATTGTTGTAGCAAAATAAGATAGGACATGTCTGCTACAATCATATCTTCTGTTCGTATTTCTCTAGTACTTAATTTTGTGGTTTGCATTGGTTTGGATTTTATTTCTGTCAGCCCCTTCAGAAAACTGTTACAGCTTTCTGCTATGTAACATATTCCCATTGGGTCCTTAGGGGTTTTTTTTGCTCAAAAGACCTTTTTATTTGCTAAAATGCTTTTGTGTTAAAATGATCTGTTGTCCAACTTTACTATGTCAAAAATGTGTTGTCTATAAAGTTCATATTTTATAGCTTTGATATGTTTTGCTTATCACCATAATGAAAATACTTTATGGCTTCTCATTTTTAGAAACCTTCTTGTTGGATTTGATTATGGAAAGTTTATACATACCTTAGAGTTCCCATTCCAAAACATTGTGTGTTTTAATAATCTAATAATTCAAAAGCTTTTCTAGAGTCTGTGATATAACATATAAGCCTGTCTGTAATATAACACTACCAAAATTGTAGCTTTTAATTTTCTTATAAACATTTTCTATGAACACTGCTTGCTCAAAACTGCTATACTGATTCTGTTCTTAAAGAATAGGTGGGAATATTATACTCTTAAAGTACTTCAGATTGAAGGAACATATCAGTATAATAAATTTCATACTACTTACAGCAAGGAGATTATCAAAAAAGGCAAGTTTTCAGTGAAAGATTGAAATTTTGAATCAATTACAGATTAAGTATCTGTCTGGCTGAAGCTTAAAATGTTGCTATTCTGATAAATTGCAGCTCTTAGGATTTTTTCTGAGAGAGCTTAGAGCAAAGCTGTAAGAGGTTTCTTTAATGAGTGACAGGGAAATAATCTGCCCAGGCAGAATTTTGTTAAAGTCCAGTCAGTCTGAAGCACACTTTGAAAAGTGTTTTTTTATTTTTCCACGATGCATTTTTTGGGTGGTGTTATTTTTTTGTTGGTGTCTCTTACCACTTCAATATGTTTTGATTTGGAGTCTCATTTCATCTTTTAAAGAGAAATTGTAATTTTCATAGTGGCAGAACTGAGGTTAGGTAATTTTAAGTTTAATTATATATGGATAAATTTTAATCACATCTGTAATCAGGCATCAAAATGAAAGCCTGTAAATTAATTCCAAGCTAGTACTCTTATTTGCCTGTTCCTGTTAGTGTAACTCAAGACTTGAATAATGGTTAAAGCAAGATTTGCTTTATTTGCTGCTAACCTTGCACAGTGGAGAGGGGATGCAAAGCTTCCTGTTCCAGGATAGCCTAAATTGGTAAAGAGCATGTAGTTAGCCACTGTAAAATATGCACTTAAAATAATTTGCTGTATCTAAGTGCATTTACTCTGAGCTTCATCTTGGGTAGGGGAGTGCTTTAGCATGAATAAGCTTCTAAAAAAGATGTCTTCTTCGAATAATTTAGAGTTCTCAGAGGGGATTGAATAGTTTGAGTGTATTCTGTTGTGTGCTGCCTTTCCCTGAGTTGTTAAAATAATTGTGTATATTAAATTCACTTGTATTAAATCTATAGGGATGCTTCATTTGGGAACTGCACGTACAATCTTACCATCTTGGACTGTTTACAGGGAGTCAATAAGGTAATAACATTTTTCCGTAGCAAAACAAGTTGAAATTGACTTATAAAACATGAAGGAAAATACTGTTAAAATAGATTGTAGAGTCTGGTGTGAAAGCAAAAGGTGTGTGAATGAGTGGCTCTCATGAAGCCTGAGTTACTGGGTAGTGCCAGCAGAGGAAGGTGATGCTGTTCCCTGGCTGGCCTGGCCTTGGGCAGCTTTTTGAACTCACCTCATGCATCAGAACATGCAGGTGCACCAGGCCTGGCTGGGGCAGCTCTTGACAATGCAAGGCACTGTGCTAGATCTGCTAATGGGTCATTTATAACCATTGGTAAGAGGGAATAACAGCTTGGTAAGTCAAGCGAGACAGATACCCAGGTATGCTGTGATTTAATCTGAGCTGGTTTTGCATGTTCTTGGCCCCAGCTTTCCCCCAAAATGCTTGATTCAGTGTTTGATGCTAATCTCTTCAGAATTGTTTAAAAACAATGAAAAGTAATCTACCTTACAAGTGTTTTGATGTGTCACTTTCCTGGTCCTGGGGAATATTAAGCTCTAATGTTGCTTTTAAAAAAAAAAGTTACATCATGTCTTAATTGGCAACCTTTAAATTTTGTTCAGCATTTCCCAGTGATCTTGATGAAGGGAGCAGGCTATAGGAACAGTTCTGTACAGACACTTTATAGACTATTTGTAATTGTTAAAAGTACGGCAAAACAAGGGCTTTTTAAAAATTGAAAAAAGAGATCAAGCTTAATATTTTTAGTTCTGTGGGGGTGGGAAAGGAGCTGTCAGTTAACAGCAAGACTCTAATTTGTGAGGCATTCTACAGATTCTGAAGCTCTGAAGTAGTCAGTGCAGTCACTGTAATTTATCTGCAATAAATACATGAAAAGAACTGCAAGAATCAATTTTTCCTCCTTTGTTCCCATTACATTTATTACTGAATTTTTGTCCAGTTTACTTACAGAAGTAAAAACACTTTGAGCAGTAACTATATGCCTTAATTTAAAGTAGTCTTAGTCCACCTGGGTAAATTTGGTGTTTGTGTGCATGTATATCATACACATGTAATTCAGGGCCTGCAAATTCTGGAGTGCAGCCAGCCAGGCATGCTTAAATCAGCTCAGACAAACCTCTCAGTATCTGAGGCTTCACGACAGGTCCAGTCATTGAGCTTATATTGTCTACAAGAAGGCTATTCTTGTCCTAAAAAGATGCTCCATGTGTTGCAAACAATGGCAGTCTGATGAATATTGTTTTTAAATCATAGATCTGTGATGTGTTTTTATCACACCTTAATCCAAGAATGTTGTGTATTATCTGCACTTGTCAGAATGCAGTCGATTCAGTATAGATATTGTCTGCAGAAATGTCTTCCACCTATTCTTTGGAATAAATTTGTGCTATGAATTCCATATTCATAGAATTGATTTCCATATGGCATTATACACAATTGGCATATTTAACAATAGTATAGTAATGGAATACAAAACTTCTTTCAATCCTGTAAATAAATACTGTCTAGTGTAATCTAGTGAACTTCACTCTGTTGGTGAAATGTGTATTAAAAGAAATACTGAAATACATGTTATCCATGGTACTGTACTCTGTATATGCCATTTTGCCTAGGTATTATGGTGATAAACCCAGATTATCATATTAAGTATAGAAAATCAATATTCTATGTTTTATATCCAAACATCAAAATATAAATGCATTCAGCATAGAAATCATCAAATGAGTGTATGACAAAAAGGGAATTGCATTTTAACTTGGCATCTGGCTTACAGGAAAAAACCAGACAGGGTGGGATGGGGAGAATCAATGTTATGATTTAAGTGATATGCAACAAACTTATGTCCTGTCATAATGTCTTTGAAGGGGAAATAATGAGCCTAACATGCTTCAGTGACATTGTTGGAGTTTTTGTTGTCTGTGTTGTTAATCTGTGCAAAATGTGATATTGTCTTAACATAAAGGCTTCAATAAGCTAAACCCACAAACATGTAAGAATTTGGTTTTGATTCTCAAAGCAGTCATATAAAATGAGATTATATATCCTATTTCAGTATAAACTGACCCCTTGTTGCCTTTTAGGCCTTGCAGCATGGATTTTTTGACTTTAAGACATTTGATGTGGATGAATATGAACACTATGAGGTTTGTACATTTAATAATGAGTCGAACGTGTTTGGTTTCCCTAAAATAAGAGTATACAGTATCCCACAACTTAAAACATACTGGGAACACATTTTAATTCAAGTAAAACCCAGTGTTCATATGTAAGGTATGTACATCCAAACCTGTATGCTGAATGTGAAAAAACATGTAGGATTAATATCCTTTCCTTTTCAGTGCATCATATAATAAATCTACTGTTCTCTTGTAGACTTTCTGGCTTCCTTGACCTCTTTCATGCTTTCCCAACCTTCCCCAGGATACCATCCAAGGCCTATTAGCTGACCCACAGAATGTGTTTTCTTTCAGCACTTCTTTGCTGCCTCTTGAAATGCTGTTAGTCCCAAATATATGACAAACTTTTTTATTGCCACATGTATTAAGCACATTTTTAGCATTTTTCTTTTTTTAAATTAGGATGCATTATATGGAGATTCTAGTAATGGAAATACATCCAAAGTATTTCCATAATGAAATCCCAAAAAGCTGATATGTCATTCATTGTTCTGCCAACCTTCTTACGACTTAAGAATACTCTGCTGACCCTAGATGCTTCTAGGACTTTGTGGCATACCCACTTTTACCTGTTTTTTAACGCAAAGTCATCTCAAGCTACATTACTTTAGAGAAGCTTTGAAACTGCCTGTGCTGTACCTGTGAGCTGGGCTGTGTGTGGAGGAATTCACAGGCACAGAAGGTGTATGTACATCTGGTCCAGAATAGTTATGTGGTTTTTGTCTACCATGTCTCAACTCAAAAAAAGGTTTTTTACTAAAGTTAGTGACAACCATCTGGTTGTATCAGACCTTGTCTTTGGAACTCCCTTAAATTCCTGAAGTTGTTGGTTAAGGAGAAAACTCAACCTGTACTAACTTTTGGATATATATTAAACTCTCTTTATAGAGTTGCGTTACTTTACTCTAGTCAGTGTTCTTCCCCTCAGCCCTTCTACTGCAATTTTCAGAAAACTAGAATAATAAAGTTGTTTAGTCTGAAAACCTCCATTTTAAAAGCATTTCCTGTACCTGTGTATATTTCAGATATGTACAGAAATGCATCATAAATGTTCATGAACATGAAGCCAGAAGAGGAATAAGCAGTGGAAAAAATTTACAACACAAACCTATACAGCAGATGTTGTCTGCAGTAGGCAGTCTAGATTACATATTCACAAAAATTCACAAAAATTGAAGGCATTTGTGGAAGGATTTCTGTGTCCTGTAATGTTCCATAGTGATTAGGTTGATAAATTGGTACAGCCTTTGCTAAATTGCCAAAAATAAATGAATAGGAACTAACATTTAAAGGATGAAATTGCTGTGCTTTTTTGCACAAAAAAATGTACAAAAGGAAAACGTTTGTTCTAAAAACAAATGATAGTTGGCAATATTTAGGATTCTGTATATATAGTAGGCATTAGTTTGCCTGAAAACAAGTGTTAAAATAATTGACTAAAGTTATCCCATTATCTTGTTTAATGTTTAACATTATTTTAGTCTGTGAAAAGTACATATGTGTGAATGATGTTCACAGTACACTGTGCTGAGTTTAAGAAGTGAAAACTTGGAATCATCTTTGATTCTTTTTGTCCATTTTTTGGTATGTCTTTTTTTTTTTTCAAACGCATCCTGGTCAGCTTTGTGTTTAGATATGTCCTGTGCTATATTTCAAAAACTTTATATGTCCCAGGTTTTTGCTATGTTAGGTCTTCCAGTGTGTGGTTGTGTGGAGAAAAGTTGCATACAACTTAAATGAAGGAGGCTAAAGGAAATTTTATTTCATGTTTATAGTTCTTTCATCTTACAGTGTTATCAAGGCAGCTAATTCCCCTTTTGTTGGACTAGATGTTCTGAAGTTTTTGGGGTTTTTTTTCAATAATAATGTTGTTTGCATGTAGTGCTGAGTGTTTGTATCCACATAGATACCTGTAGTTCGTATTGGTTAAAATTTAAATTATTTGCAATAAGTCATGTAACTAAAGAACACTTAATTCACAAATAAAACTAGAAATACAAATATAAAAATGCTTTTACTGAACAGGACTTTTTCCCTGAAGGGAGCAGAGGTGCTACAATGTTGAGATTGCAGTCTGAGATAGAAACTGGGGGGGCAAAGGGTCCTGACTTGGCAGTAAGGTTGGTTCACTAGTCCTTATGCAACTTTGTTAGCTTACAGGAGTTTTCAGTGGATGAGGACATTTGGAGCAAGCCTAATGGACTCAGCTAAGCAAACAGTTGGTGAATTGATTGCAGTCATGTCCATTATCAGAACCTTTCACTCATTAAGATGTTTTGATGAGCTGAGAGCTAAAATCTCAAGCTTAATAATGCTGCTGAACTGAGTGCCATGTCCTCAAAAGTCATGCTGAGAATAACTGCACTGCCAAATGAGGAATGAGAAGTCTTCAATTAAAAAAAGAAAAGACAGTTTTGAACTACAGTTCATGTTATGTATTTCCAAAGAAGCTTTCATTTTTAGCACTGACAGAATTTGAAGAGCCTTTATGAAGTTTCCATTTAAAAGTGAGCAAAGAATACAAACTGTCACAGTTTGAAAGTTTTTTAAATTTAGCCTTTTTCTTTGATTTATACTTCCCTTCTATGATTACTGGCTCAGCAGAGTTATGCCAATATGTAAATTTCAGTTTCTACAGGGAAAGGATAATTGTTTTGAAGCTAATTGGTTTTTAATTTGTTTTCCGTGAATTGGGGTTTTTAGCCAGTGCCTTACACGGAAGCATTTTTCCATAGTCTTTGATTGAAACGTAGAAGAATATTGGTGTTTGTCAGTGTTGTTCTAAGTAGGTGTCCTAAACACTGAACCCTCTAAAGGAGAAGTACCTGGGATAAAAGATTTTTCTGCTTTTATTGGAAATCATCAGCATATTTTTTTTTACATGGCATTTTATTAAGAGATTTCTGAGAAGCAGCTTATGGTTAGTTTGTCCCACATAGGTAAGCTAGTTAATTTAATTTCACATATTTTGGTTTAGTGCGGTGAGAACATAGTAGAAAGTAAGATAAAATATTGACTAATTGTTTTTTTAACCTCACATATACAGGATTAAAATATTTTCCTCTTTCTTTTCTGAAATTTTTGTAGCGAGTGGAGAATGGTGACTTCAACTGGATTATTCCAGGAAAATTTTTGGCTTTTAGTGGACCACATCCAAAAAGCAAACTTGAAAATGGTATGGTGTATATTTTATTGTTACTCTGTGACTTATTTTTCCAGCATGTTAAAACATCAAGCAAACGAGCAGAAGATAAGAGGTTTATAGATAGATAAATGTTAGTCTTCAGAAATAGCCATACAATGAGCATTTTAGGTATGATCATAAAACTTAATTCAGAAGGTTTTGGAATTTTTTGCTAGAAGAATTTCAGTTCTTCTAACAGTCAGTGACTTTCATTCTGTGACAAAGTGCCTGAGAAACTCAGGTCCATTACTTTTCTCCTGGAACCTGACACTTGATACAATAAGTATGTGGAACTAAAGGTGAGTTGTGTAAAGCGCAGAGGGCTGTGGTAAGAGTTTTGAAACAAACACCAGGAAAGACTTTAAAAAGAAGCTTGCCTTTACTGCTGAAGATCATTGGGATAACGTGAAGACCTTACGTGATTCTAATGGAACAAAAAAATGAAACTTGACTGCTTGATTGAGGGAGGGAAATTAGAGATTTGGTCCAGCTAAAACAAAAATCAGTCAATTAAAAACTACTATCATATTTTTGATGAAATGAGCCTAATTATTCTTTGTGCCATGTCCCTTTCTTATGTGACAATCCCCCTTCCCCCCCCCCCACTTCTGCTCTCTCATGTTTCCTCTCTAACTGGAATGCTGCCAATTGCAGTGTCCACTGAAGATTTTAACAAAATCCAGGGGGAAAATATTTAGGTTGGTTTAGGTTTCTTCACCAATCACTTTTACAATCCCTTCTTGCAGATTTTTTTCAATATTCACTTACATTGTTCCATGGAATTTGAAAAACCTGTGTTTTATTTATAACGTGTATAACTAAAAATTACTAAATTAACACTAATGCTTAAAATCCAGTGATGAAACTATAAATAAGCCTCACCCAGGTGAGAGTAACAGCATATTACAAAGCTACATTTTTTCTTAATATTGAGACTCTAATTGCATTTACTTATATATATATATATATATATGACTTGTTCTAAACAGCTGTGTTGTGGTGGTCATTGGCCTCCCTCCCTGTCCCCCCATCTTCAGCTAGAGCATCCTTTTTCTCTCAGCTGAGAATCAAGGCAATCGATCTGTTTTACTTCACAGTAGGGCAAGAATATTTCTGGTACTGCAGTTTATCCTCTGCCTTTTCCTCTCATAATACAGATCAGCAATCTATTTTCCTCACAAACATAGTATTTCCTTTTAAAGCATGGTTTTGTTCTTTGATATGCAGCTTGACTTTAGCTAAGCAGCTGTTCTGAAGTGCTGAATTCATATATGTGCCTAGCTTTATGTATAAAACCCTCCTTGCAGAGAGGAATGTGGGCTAAACAGGAGATAACACAGTGTTTGATATACACTGTGCTGTAACTTTTTTCCTCTTGATACCTTTTTTTAATAATAGTGGTCTTCATCAACATTTTGTGGGTGATTTTTTTCTACAACTTAATGTATTTATTCTGAATAAAATGCTGAAACATTTTAGTATTAGCATGTTTATTATTCAGCAGAGGTTTTAGGGGCAATTTTGATTAGTAGGACTTTGAAATTTATCAATGACAATAAATGACTGTGGCTTTATTTTATTTGTAGGTTATCCTCTTCATGCACCTGAAGCCTATTTTCCCTATTTCAAGAAACATAATGTCACATCAATCATAAGACTAAATAAAAAAATTTATGAAGCAAAACGCTTTACTGATGCTGGTTTTGAGCATTATGACCTGTTCTTCATAGATGGAAGCACACCAAGTGACAGCATAGTTCAGAGGTTCCTGAACATCTGTGAAAATGCTGATGGTGCCATTGCTGTACACTGTAAAGGTATGTGCACTTACTCATTTCTCAGATTAAATTCAAAATAAGGAAAAATACATAGAATTTATCCCAGAAATAAAACACTTTAAAAATGACACTCCCTGGTTGTGAAAGCAATATTGCTTTATGGTATTTGACTAAATATATGCCAAATATTTGTTATTTTCATGTGCATACCAATTTCTTTCATCCCACACTTGCTTACAGTAACTGACAATCTATTGTTCATTGTTTTGGGTTTTTTCGTATCACTTGAAAACATGAGATTGAGTTGATGCAGGTTTCTCTTGCATTATGCTTTCACAGCATTATGATAATTGGCTAGGAAATGCAAAAGACTGAAAGGTTTTCTTTGTGCTTTTGGACTGTTCTACATTTTTCTGTGGAGTATGAATTCCACATTTCAAGTTAATGTGAGTTATTGCAATGCCAGCATTTCAAACCAGCCTATTTCAGCAAACCAGACAGAAAACACACAAAACATGCTTAGTCAAGAATGATTAACAAAGGCTTTCAAGGGTTCAGCTTGATCTATGTTTAGAGTTGTGTGAGGACATTGTGGAGATGAATGTCTTGCCAGTCTGAAACAAGAATAATGCTATTAATAATTTTCCCATGAACGATAAATATGCATATCAGAGATAAATAAGTTTGTTTGCTAAGAAGTTGTTACTGCAGCTAGAACCTTGAAATTCTGGCATTAATAAGCTGGACATCTGCTAATTGGCTCAATGAGAGTATAAACTATTGATTAGCAGGAATAGGTTGTTGTTCTCCAGGCTTAGTTGCTAAAGGAATACAATATACTTTCCTAGTGAGTTAGATCTGCACTTTCTATACTGAAGTGGTTTTGGTCTTTTTTCTGACCATTTAATAAGGAAATCAGCCATCTTATGCTTTGTAGTTTTTTACACCCTTCTAAATAAGCCATTGCAAAGTTAAATCAACAGTTAACTCAGGTCTAACTCAGATTGAATGTATTACAGACATATTCCATGCACAGCTTCCACACTTGAAGTTGCTTGTCCCAGAAGTTATAGAATAGTTTAATGCAAAGGATTGTAAGGGAAAGTTTGTACATTAGCAGGAACTTAAAGGAAAGAACTGAAATATTTGAAAGAACTTTGCCTTTTAAATGATTCTTCAGAGATTGTCTTCGTTCATCCAGTCATGGAACCTCACTGTTTGCGACCTTCTACCTTCATCTTTTTACCCAAATCATCCTCACTTTCAGGAAAGTCAGAGGAAGATTTAGTTATTGGTTAGATGTAAAGAGTTTGTAGATGGATATAAAATTGTCAGCAGGGATGTCTGGCTGCTTAGGGAGTTTCCATTTGGATAGTTGTTGGCGCATAAGCAATAGCTGGTCACTGTGAGCCTGTAAATGGCAAATACTGTATTTGTGAGAAAATCAAGTTTAAACTGGGAGGCATTTCAGTGGTAGGTAAGTCACAGGGCTAGAAAGAGATTCATTCTCACTCTATAGTTAGAGATTTCTCTGATAGTAAAAGCTAATGTCTTTCTGTTTTCCCTTTAAAACCAGGATAAGTTTGATTTGGGAGGGCAATGAGTTAAAATATTTTCAGCTATTGAGATATCAAATTATATGCTGGTCAAGGTTCATTTATATAGATAACAGTAAATAGCTTTGTGTTGATTTCACAGTAAAACTGATTCAAAAATCAAACAACCACTGGCTCAGAAAACACATGCTCTCTGTTGTGATGTGTACATGTATTTGCACCTTGATTTTTACCTGTGTGTGCTGGCCTCTCAAATGTACTTCGTGGTTTTTTTACTGGTCTTGTTTATATGAAACTTGTATCTTGTTTGATTATGGCTTTTTTTAAAAACTGACTTTTTTTTAAAAACAAAGTTTGAAGTAGAATTGTTGAAGTGCCATGAGTGATGACTGTTGCATGTGTGGTTTTAAACACTAACTTTTAGTAAGTATGATTATTTGTTGTCACATCTACAGCACTGAAATCAAATTATGTGTTACTGAGTCCCAAATTCAAATACTAAGACAATGAATAAGATGGCATAGAAGCCTTCTTATATCCCATCATTTAAATGGACAGTTCTGGAACGCTCATGATTTATGTGACTGTTGGTGCTTGTGTTTCTGTAGCTGGCCTGGGGAGAACAGGAACGCTGATTGCCTGTTACATCATGAAACACTACAAGTTCACACATGCTGAGGCCATTGCTTGGATAAGAATATGTCGGCCAGGCTCTATTATAGGACCCCAGCAACACTTCTTGGAAGAGTATGTATATATACCTTCTTTACCTCTAGGAATTATCTGCATCTCTACATCCTTATCCATCTAGGACTGTTTATAGGATCTACTTTCTGTCTACTGACATTTGTGTAGTACTGCCTGTTCAATATATTTAAGGGTAGTTAATATGGGTTTGAAATCAAACTTAGCAGCAATCATCTTCTCTGGAGTGCTGTGCATTTTGTCACCTTAAGGGGCAGAGGAGCCTCCAAACTCTCTGTTTTGTATTCTGTGGAATTTAGGAGATCAAGGCAAAGGTGTTGAAAGTGGACAGATGTGGACAGAAGATTAAATAAACAAATAGGGTTTATTAAAATACTAACATAGAATAGATTTTATATACCTTATATATTGTCTATGAGAGAACAATGAATTATAAAAAGGTGTAATTGATAAGTGGGTTTTTTCTGTCTTGTAACGAAAGATTTTAAAAATACTTGATAGACAGCTTATGATCTGTCATATTCCTTAGCATAATGTATGGAACATTCCTGATTTGGAGTTAATAGCTGTAAAACAAATGTATGGTTTTTAATACAACTTCGGGTTTGATCCTGACTTGAAATTACTGACTTATCATGTAGACACTAAGTTTAATGTCCTAGTGATTTCTGTGTTGTGCATTTAGTATTATAGTAGTTATGCTGATATTTTTGAGCTGATACCATGATGATATTTACTTGGAGGTATTTTCATTGTTATGTGAGAAAACATGTTACGCAAATCCACTACAAATTTGTCTCTTTGGAAAAGAAAGAATTCAACAGCTCTGCCACATACTGTGTGAATACAGTAAAACGTGCACTGGCCTTGCATCGTAAAATTGACAAGATATCAGAGAGGAAGAGGTATTACTGTAATTCATAAAAGAAATTGAGCATGAATCAGGATGTTTGTTTATTTCCCTGTGCAACCTTCTGGGCACTGCTGTCTTTCAGAGGTGGCTTTGCCGTTACTCAGAAAACTGAATCACAAACTTTCACAAACCACAAGTGTTCACTGGAGGCAGATTAATTTTCTCCACACCATGCTGATGCTTGGATGATACACTCTTTAATATAACTTGCACAATAGAGCAAAATTACAAGACAGGTAGTAGATAATGCAGTTACTAAGTGCTCTGTAGTTGTAAGACAAGAAAGACAGGGCCCCTGTCTTCTCTGCAGTGGCATATAAAAACTTGGCTTGATTTTACAGATAGGCAAAGATCCTTCAGATTTTTTTTACAGGTACCTACATTATTCATAGCTAGGAGCTGCAGTGTTGTTCAGTAAGAGTTTTGTAATGTCCTAAGGGCAGTAGATACCTGCTTTGACAATCAGACAAAACTCTAGCAATGTCACCAGTAGTGTGAAAATGGGTTTGGGAAAGAACATCAGGTACATCAATCTTGTATAAAATATTTTGCCCTCAGGGCTGCAACGAAAAGGTAAAATCTTGCAACTTTGATCTCCCAACCTTCACAGATGTCAAAGCTTCATCTCTTAGGTTCTTTGAGGTTTAATAAGAGAGGCTTGAGTAGGTTTGTTTTTTCTTTGTAGAGACTCTCCCACCCAAGTATGTATCAAATCAGTTTGTTACTGTGAATGCAATTAATCTTGAAAGATTTCAAAGGTATTTAAATTCAAGCATGTTTTCTAGGCTATTTCTGTTAGGTGGAAGAAGTGGCACTCCCTCTCCCCCACCCGTTTGTTCTGCCTTCTTTTGATGTTTTCTTGGGATATAGTGAGATTTTTCTGGAAGTGCTTAACTTCCCCATTTATTATTAAGTAAGTTTAGGCAGTTGGCTCGGATGACATTGGTCTTAAGCTTTGCTATAGTATTTTGTTTTCAAAGAAAATTTTCCAGTGAAAGTATATTTTGATTTAATTCCTCATTTTTTTTTAATCCTCTGTTCAGTATAGGAATTTAACTTTATTTCAGTATTATGCAATGGTGTCTCAGTTCTGGGATGGAACTAGTGTGACTACTACCTACCCAGCCAACTGCCTTATCCAAGGAATAATACAGTCTCAGCCACAAAAGTCTGCTTAGTCCACACACAGTGTAGCAAATAAATTATCTTTTTACCACCTGTCTGAAAGAGATAACCCTTCATTTTCTGAAAATTGATATTAGAGTCCTGTTCAACTTTACATGACTATGACCATTGCCATTGCACACATCAGCTGTAGTTTTACTGCAGTGTCTCTATACAGAAAACTCATGTTGTGAGTTGCAAACTGCTATATCATCATTTGTGCTGCACGTGATGTATCTAAAAGCATTATTTTTTTATTATTTTTTAGGTTGTGTTTTAAAAGCTTTTAAAATACTATTGCAAAATCCTGTTTCCCAGAAAATATAAAATGAAGTTTTAGTGCTTGTAGTATTTCTGTCATGACTACAGACTTGTTTGGTGGTTCTAGAGTTTTTGGTTGTTGTTTTTAACCATTGAATACTTTTTTATTTGATGATAGACATTCAAATTTTTTCCAGATGAAGATGTAGGGAGGATTCAAATGTTGGCAACCTGTAAGAGTAGCATGTTTTCATATTGTTGTTTTATATGTATGCAGATTTGTTGATGTGAGTTGGTTTGGTTTTGTATCCCAAAGGAAGCAAGCAATGTTATGGCTGGAGGGAGATCTCATCCGATCAAAGCAGAAACAGCGAGTCGTTGATGGAAACATTAACAGAGTACTTCGTGGCTTGAATGACATTTCCATCAGTGACAATTTGAATAAAGTACAAGACTTGGACCAATACAGGGAGGTAAGTGCTCTTGGGAAAAATTCTAAACAGATTGAAGCTGATCTTTTAATAGCTAGCTATGAATGATTTTTGGTTTCTAGGCTTGTATTAGTATCAGATTGCTTTTTCTCAGATAAACTTTATATATGTCATAATTAGAAGAAATCTGCACTTTAAAAAAGGTTATGTTTAAAGCTGTTGTAGATAATTTTGCAAACTTCAGAAGGTTTGCATTATTTCGAGTCATTCTTTCAGAGTTTTCAGTTGTTTATTTGAGAATGAAGGAAAACAAAACATCAGCTTTCCTTCCTATTAGTTAGAAACTTATTCCAAGTTTCTAGTTAATCATATATGAGTATATAGATGTCCATCCCTTTATCACAGTGTTATGGGTTGGTAAGGTGATGTGTACATTTAGGGTGTATCTCAAAATTTTGTGTTACTTCTTTCCTCCACTTTGATGATAACGTTAACCTTAGTTGTGAAGAAAAGAGCTGAGGTTTATGTTCCATAAACCCAGACTGGCACTAGACTTGAGCATCCTGAACTGACTTTGAGGTCACATTCTGTGAATGTGTGTTAGTACAGTGACACGTTTAATTTGCTGGAACTATGCAGAGAGTAGTGCCCCACATATGTAGAAGATGTAGATTAGCCTTTTAAATTTTAATCTTTGTGAAGGAGATGTTCAGTACTTTGAAACTATTCTGCTCCTACGGGTTTGATGTATTTCCTACCTTGCATACTTTTGTGTTTCCCAGAATGATTTTGAAGACAAAGCAGATGTGGAAACTCAGAATGGCATGACACAGGGAGATAAGCTTAATGCCTTAAAAAGTCGGAGACGGCCTTGTTCTGCTACGACTGGAGCACTGAGGTAAGGACATCATTTTGAGGTAATTTGCAATTTTAAATTCAGCCCATGCTGTCAGATCTGTGTGGCAAGTACATGATCTTGTTTAAGGCAGTGGTACTAGTTACACCACATTCTGTGGTGGAAATTTCTCTAGGTATATATGTATTAGCTGTAGATATGGTTTATGAATTTTTTCCTCTCCCCCATCTTTTCCTATATAGCAGAAAAAGATTAAAAAAAAAGCAATTAAATTTATATCTATCTAGCATTTTAAAACTTAAGACTTGAACAAAATATTCTTCAGACTTACTTGTCTTTCTGTAATTACTTTTCTGTACTCCTTATATAAATGTGGAATTTTTCAGAATCAGTAAAAATGTGAACTGTAAAAATAAATCTGAAATACCTCTCTGTTATTTAGCTGTAGATTAAAACAATGACTGTCAAAAAGTCTTAACTCTTATTCTTGTACTTCAGTTATGCTTTGGCTGAGGGGAAAGGTTTTTTATCCTTGGATTAAAATTGCTCCTTTTGTTTCTTTAGGCTGCAAGACGTGAAATTGCACACCAGGTCATTATCACAACCCTTCAGGTATTAACTTTAAAATTCCAGTTCTAAATGTAGACCACTCGACTTGAGTCTTAATTTTCAGTGTTTTGGATTATAGTGATCACATCAATTGATTAACAAGCTCAGACTTCTGAGAATAGGCAGGCAAAAAACTTCTTTAAACACCTGCAAATTGCATCCTTTATACTGTTGCATCTGAAATACAGCATGTAAGACAAAATATTGTTATAAAGTATTTAATAATAAAAATAGCACAATGTTTTCAGTTTCAGTTTTGTGACCTGGGTTTTTGAATTGGATTACTCCATATGGTTAACCTTGGAAATGTCTATTTTAGTCTTTCTTGGTGTGTAATTAAAGCTTCTTCTGCTCAATGTCACTCCTCCTGTGCTTGTAGTCTGAGACTTGTACTCAAGTTCTTTCATCCTTTAAGATTTGATCATGATAATATCCCTGGTCTAATAATGGAGAAAATTAATTTTTTAATGAACTAATATGGACAGCTATAGTGGTAACACTTTTGAGTACTCCAGTGTAACATACATACAGCTCATTAGCAAAACATGAAGAATTTGGTCATCAAGAGGCCCAGAAAGAGCTGTATGTTCTGTGCAACTTTGTGAAAACGTTCGTGCTGTCATTTGAAAATGATGATGACCTCTTTAAAGCTAGTGTCATTTTTTCTACTCATACATATATTCTCAAATTTACATTTAAAATTTAAAATCTACAATAAATTGAAAAAAATGGACACTTGGCTGTCATAAATTATCAGGGTGAAAACCTTTAGTTGTATAATAAGGTACAGCAGAGGAAATACTTAGAGTGGGACATTGGAAAGTTTCTTTTTTAAAAGATACTGAAAACAGCAAACTGTTGAATTTTTGCTCTTGAGTTCTCAGACTTGAGAATTCCCTCTTTTTAAAAACTAGTCTATGCTATTGGAAGACTGTATGTGTTTGAGATATTTGTCTGAATTGTAAAATCTTGCTTCTCACTAAAACTCTGCACTCCTTTTAGACTGAATACTTCAGGCAGCACAGAAGGATCCATGTCTCCTCTGAAGGCCTCCAAAGTGATGGCAGTTAATTCACCCTCTGCAGAAAGAATAAGCAGACTTTCCACGTCCTCAGGCTCTAATCTTAAAAGGTGGTTTTTTTCTTTTCTTTTTGGTGCAAATATTTACTGTATACTACAGTGGTAATTAGCACACGTGCAGTCTATGCAGCTCTTGCTGTTCTTGGGTGTAAGAAGGCTTAAATTTACTTACAAAGTGATTAGCTGTTCCACTAGCCAAATTTTAGTTGCCAAATTTTACAGTTGCTTGTAGATTTAAAAAACAAACCAAACCCTGTATTAATAGTCTGAGAGTTTTGTTGGGATTGTGTTGTCAGAAACAGTATTACATAGCTCAAGTTGGTTTGTTTGGTTTTCATGTACCAGAAATGTACAGACATTTTGCAAGTATTCCCACAAGCCTATATAGTATTACTCTCAGAAGAATACTGAGTAGTAATTAATGAGATTTTTATGAACCCTTGATTTATTGCCGTTTAATTATACTATTGCTATTGTCCTAGGTAATTATGGTTATTAAATGAAATTTAGAATGATTGATGCATTTTTAATAACTCTGGGCACAAATATTTACCTGAAGAGAGTAACTAATTTGAGATATTTCAGGATACTCTACTTTTATTCTCAAATTTTATCACATAAATTCTTAGTTACTTGAAGATTTGTATCATGATACTGATTTCCAGAACCAGAAGAGCTCTTAAAGTGTAACATGTACACAAATGTACTTCAGTGTAGATCAGACACTGCCCAAACCTTTTAAAACAATCTCCTGCCTGTGTGTATGGTTTGACAGAGGTGAGTGCAGGCCATGCTAGTGCTTGAATAAGCAAAATTTGACCAAGAATTCTGCTTTTCATTACTTGAGAGCTAGATGAGCCTGTGTGCAAGCACGAGTTATTTCAGAGTGGTCTATGTTATTCACTTAATGTCTTCTGAATTGTCTATTACATTTTTGTATATATACCTACATACCTTGTGTATATTTTTTTTCCCTGCATGTGTTTTCCATTCAGCGTTTCCATAAACTCCAGACTAGCCAGTTCTCTAGGGAACCTGTATGCTGCTTCAGATGATGATGAGAGCAAAATGACATCCTTGTCCTCTAGGACAGGTTTTTCTGTAAGCCATATCTCCAGTCACCTGAATGGCAGCTTGCAGCTGCCACACAGAAATAACCATGAACTGAACAACAACTTATACAACAGAAACAGCAGTAGTGGCAACAACCTGAGCAGCCAAAGCAGTTTTCACAGCACCGTGACAGATGAGTACGCATCAACCTTCCTTTATGGGCCTTACAGCTCCTCCAGCACCATACCAGAGTCAATTAATTCCTGTAAGTTCATAGTCACAACAGCACTTTCAGGCATCTGACTTGACTGATGCTTTTCTTCCTTGCTTCTGTGAGCAAAGCTGTCGCAAAAAACCTTTACTCAGCATAATTCTGACTTCCTCTGACGTTTCTGAACAGCACCTTTACCTTTTTACGTTATTATCATTTCAGCTGCTTCATTTCCATCTCTTTTAAGCATCTAGAGCATGGATGGTTCATGAAAGTAAATCACTTCTGAACTTCAACACCTTTTCTCATATCTTTTTATGGACTTTCTTAGTCTTTATATTTTTTGTTTCAAATTATCCATAACTTAGTTTATAAATTTATTATGTAACTTTAAATCTGTTACTGCATGGAGATGAAGAAGCCTTTGTACGTGTAATACTAAATAGAAGGTACAACATCATTAAAGGTAGGGCTTGTTTGAAAGATTAGTCCTCTCGACTTGAAACCTAGTCCTTTTCTAACAGCAAATGTGAAGAGTATTTTAGAGCAAGTGATTCCTGTGGTCTCACATTTTAGCTTTCATTTCTCAACAGCTTTGCTGCCTTGGCCTGATTTTGTGCTCTTTTTCTGGGTGAAAGATGCTGTATAGAGAGGATGCACAGATACATTAATGCAGCTTGAAAGTAGTTCTATACAAAATGCAGAGAAGAGAGAATAGAGAAACTTCAATTATGAATTTAGAAACATCTATTCTAGAGAAAAAATAAGCAAATCTACTACTATAAATCTAAAAGCAACTTAAAATACCTGATCTCCAAAGATTTAATATCCTACTAATTATAAAAATTAATGCAGTGTTTTTAATAGACTGTATTGCCTGCAAGTAATTGAACCTCTCAGTCTCTGTTTACTAGTACTGACACTTCTGATTTTTACTTGTTTAGCTGCTGGAAATAAAATTGGCTTCGTGTAAAATTAACTTGAGAGTACTGCACCCCTCTCTCCTGTTTCCTTACCACTGATAAATTGTTTCAATATAAAAAAAGTTTTAGTGTTGTGTGCTACTGTTTTTGAGTGTGGTGATTGCATGTAACTAGGATGTCAGCTGAAAAGATCCAAGGGTTGTGTTCCCTTTTTCCTGCAGAAGTGGAGGACCTACCCTCTTGTTAACAGCTAGGATGTGCCACCACTTACAGTTCTGAAGCCACTTGTTTACAGCTTGGGAGTATGAACTGCACTTTCTGAGAATAGATGACAGTAGGAAATAAATTCTGATTGTTTCACTGTATTATTAAATTGCATGTGTGACTGAAAACTACCCTGTATATAAAGTACATTGACAATGAAGTTAGTTGAGGAAACATGATTTGGTATTCTCTTATTAAAGTCAATGGATACTTCCTACTATGGTAGGATGTGCCTGACTTAAAGCAGCTCTTTAAAATACTTGGTGCTTTCAGAGTCCTTGTTTGAAAAGCACATTTAGCTACTTATTATCTGGAAAGAAGTGCTAAGTGTTCTGCATTGAGTTAAAATTGGAGTTTAAACTTTACTTTGAACAGCAGCAGTAACTTGTTTGCAAGGGACTTCCTGAATATTGTGACATATGTTCAGGTTTTTGAAGTTGTTTCACCTCTTTAATTTGACTGGTTTTTTCCTGCAACATGGGACTGAGGTAAACAGCATGTAATAGAGATTTTTTTCAAGTTGGACATAGAAAGCATACCAGTTTTTCTATGATGAAACAAGTTCGAGAACAAGAGAACTGTTTTAGTTTAACTAATTGGGTTAATTCCTTCTGGCATAGAGATGAGGAGAGAGGTGATGAGCTGTATAGCAAGCTGGGAAGGTTTGTTTTGACACACATCGATTAATCTTTGATTTGTTCATGAATTCTGCTTGCTCTGGATAGTCATCCTTTCTGGGTGTTCCCAGTCTTTAATCCAACATTTTTAGACACATTCAGTCCTCAGGAGGACTGACAGAGGCTCCAGTTGAGCATACTGGAACCAAAGTCAGTACATCATCCATGGTAGAGAACAATCAATCATCTGCATAACTAAGTGTTCAAGTGTCTAATTTGATTCTTTTTTATTTTGTATTCCTCACTTTCAATAGCCTCATGTTTAATGTATTGAACAATGATTCTTTGAGGAGTCAACCCATTCCCATTCTTTTCAGTTGCACTGTTTGTAAATTATATGCTGCCAGCAGCATTTCTGAGAGGTTTTTTCCATATTCGAGTTACAGCTGCATATTATGTGTAACGGAAATGCATGTAAACCAGCACACAGAGTCCTAAGGGCAGGAACACCTTGAAACTGTAATGTGACTTAGTCAGGAAATAAGCTGAAAATGGTCCAGAAGTTACAAGACCGAGTGATAATATAAACCATTACAGAAACAATAAGTACATTTCCTCAAACAGCTTAAAAGGCTGAATGACAATATAATGTTAAAAACTAAGAACTGCCATCGCCTTTGGATGCTACAAGTAATTTTTAACAGTGAAAGCAAAGTTAGAGGGCTTGTTCCATAAGCACAGGCTAAGAAATTAAGTGATGGTGACATTTCTTCTTTTTTTCCATCTAGATATTTACAAAATTCTAGGTTAGCACCATGTTTCTTTTTAATTTCATAAATGCTCAAGGTTCATTATAATGGCATTGACACAAAAATTCCCCAAAATTACATGGGGAGAGGAGGTGGTTTTACAGTAAAACTGTCCCTTCCAGTATTGTAGCATGCCTTTCCTTCTTAGATAAGCATGACTTAGGAAAAGGGAGAAAAGCAGGGAATGTTGATTACTGCTTACTTTAAGGAAGAAGAAAGGAGCAATTCCTGAACCGGTGAAATAGCCACTTTGAGAGCAGAGAGGGACTTAGAGATATGTGCATTGTGCTGAAAAGGGAAATTTATTGTTGGCTCCTTGCAATAGAACTAATAAGTGACTTGAAACAGTGATTTAAGTGAAATATTAGGCATAGCATAAAAGTTTTAGGTTGAATGGGAAACGTTTTGGCAGAAAAAAATAGCTTTCTAAAATGCACATTTCTCCTGTATTAAGAACATCTTTTATTTTGTTCCTGCCTATCATGCTGACTTAGTAATGAACGGAAGGATGTAAGGGTGTAACCTCTGAATAATTCTTGGCTTGATGTCTTTAAATGAGATTCTATATCCAGTCTTCAGAGTGAAGTGAGAGAAAAAGGACTTTATATGTTGTGATGTGAGAAGCAGCGTTTTTTAGAAAGAATCATGTGTAGCAAAGTACAAGTTTCTGATTTACATGTCAAGTAATATTTTTTCAATATAATAATGGTTTAAAATTTTTCCTGTATGGAACATGTTTTTCAAACATGTTCTGATTGATGCATTTGCTTCTAAATGTACCATATGACCCTGGGCATCTCTCACAGTCACAGTGGAGTGCATTAAATTGTGACCTGGCTATGCACAATTGACTCATCTGAGTGCAGTTGCTGTGATGTCACGATGTTTAAGACAAGAGTAGATTATTTGGTCACTTCATCTCTGAATGTTTTTCTGTCTGGTAGTGAGCATCTCACTGGCTAATACAGATGGTTTATTTTGAGGACAATGATTTTTCTTGATGACTAGTCCCACTGATTCAACACAGTCATGCTTAGAACTATGTCACTTTTAACCTGAAACTTTCTGTATATCTTCATTCTGTCACTGTTACAGTCCTTCATTACCTTATTTTCTTGTCATGAAGATATCTCATGTTTAGTCATCTCAACTTGATTTGATAAGCTAAGCTGGCTCAAAGATCCTTTTGGAAAGCTTTTCAGATTCTTTAGTTTTTGAAAATGTTTTGGTCCATAAAGCTGCTCCTCAATGCTGTCCTGCTATAAATCCATTGTTTGTGTTAGCTTCTTTAACTGTAATGGCACTGGGAGTTGAGGGGCAGAGGGAAAAAAAGTTCTTGCCATCCAAGATATTAACTTGTATTTCTTGCATTTTAGTCCAATGTCCTGTAGTCCCTGTTAGGTTTTTTTTCATGTGGAACTCTGTGGAAAAGCATCTCTCTTTTTTCCACCTCCTGACTCTCCCCTCTTTTCAAATTAACCAGCCAAGGAAGATTGTTTTGTCTTACCACTTCAACCACTGACATCCAGCTCTTTTCCTTCTGGTGATATTCATCAGTGGTCTGAAGCTCATGAGCAAAATACAGGGTAGCATCAAGCTTTAATGCCAGTTCTGGCAGAATTCTGTTAAAAACAGGATTCTGTTTAATGCTTTCCACTTCACTGCTTTAGATGTTGAAATTACTTGAAAGTCTTGACAGCCAAACCTTAGTCTTGTGGCAGTGAGTGTTTGTGTTACATTGCACTTTGTTCTAATTGGAGCACATCAGATAATGCACCTGACAGAAGTCTATTACATATACTGGTGCTTTATGTTTATTCACTTAACTTAGCTCATTAAAGGACTCTTGAATGGTACTGATTAATTCCCTTTCTTTTTATTGGCAAGATCTCCCTTACCTGAGTTAGTTATGAAGCTAACCATCTGTAATCATGTTGATACTCCATTTTAGAAAATCACTGGATCAGTCTTATTTGCCTTTCAAAGTTTAACGATCAACACGAGTGGTGCAGGAGCATTTTAAGATGGTTAGGACAGTAAATTTTCAGTTCAATTTATGTTCTGTAATCTCTTTAGTGAGGAAATTTGGAATTTTAATTTTATGAAAGTACTTTTTTTTTCCTCAGTATGGAAGAGAACGTTATTCACTACACTTTTTTTTTTTTGATGTTTTATAATGAAACAGCATATCAATGCTGCTATTCCACATTCCATTAAAAAAAAAGAACAAAAAATAATCATGTCTATGACTTCTTGTTGTCAGCTATATATATTTTCCCTAATTGTTTTTGTTCTTCATCAGTGCAAGCTTATAATCCACTTTTTTATTGTATTTATGGTGATGAACTAGAAGAAAAGCTTGATTTTCATAGAATAGCCAACTTGCTATCCTAGCCAAATAGGTAAATATTTTATTTGCAGATGTTAGGAACTGGTTGTTTTGATTAAGCAGAATATCTCACAATGGTAATTTCCAGGATTATTCTTTTCAAGTATAATCACAGTTCAGGTACTGCAATAAGATTTCTACTTTGTTCTTACAATAGTTCTAAATCCAAATATCATTCTTGAAAATGTATTTTTATTGGAGAATGTGTAACTGGGTAAGTCTTAAGATGAGTCACCTTTTGCTTCTATAGCTGTCATGGAAACTGGCAAGATGGAAACATTTCAAAAAACTGAGAAGTGTAGCAGGATTTTAAAATTCATATACATCATCTTTATACCTGTAGAACAGTTTTTCTTAGTAAGAGCTTACCTTTAATGCATCCAGGACAGCCTTTGCAGAAACAGAGGAAAACACCAGTGCAGCTCAATGATGTGGATATTCAGCAGACTCCAAGGGTCACTTCACCTGTATGTGCATTTTCCATAATACACCCTGAGTTACTTTACTCCTGTTTGCAGCAGTGTTTTGGGAGACTTGATGCACAATTCAATTGCCAAAATGGCCAAATATTCAATTGCCAAAATTTATCTGGCAAAAGTGCACATTCAAATCCTAACAAATACCTCTAAATGCTACTCCTAAAAGTTAACTCATGGCTGACTTGGTCCTGAAGTTGAATGTATGCAAATAATTCTAGTGCCTAGGTGGATCTGTTGCTTATTTTCTCTTCCAGCAGGCTTTCCATGCCTCCTGTTGAAGAAGAAAAATAGTAGTGATCTAAGCAGATGCTTCAGCCTGATCTCCTTAACTGTAGTGAAGTTACCTTAGTTCTTTAAGTGTCTGACACTTGGGTATAAAGTGCCAAGCCTGACCTGGCATGGGACCACTGCAGGAGTACAGTGAGACTTCTGCTCCAGTAACTGATTTTATACTCTCGTCTCTGCAGTTCAGCAGTCAATTTTCTTCAGTTTTTTTCCTTCTATTTTTACCTCTATTTGAAATAAGATTTTGTTAAATCCAGCATATGACTTGTAAAAGTGGATTGGGGCTTTTTGTTTGTAATAAAGCTTTCAGACTCACAGGCCATACTTTGAGTCACGGCAAATGTAAATTTTAAAATAGAAAACTCCTGAAAAGATTTTTAAAAAAGGAGGAAAAAAAAATCACAATTACAGGCTTTGAGACATTACAGTCAATCTCTTCAGACATGTGAAGAGATTTAACAGCACAAAGTACTTCTCTGCAAAAAAAAAAAATCCCAAACCAACAGTCCTCCCCTGCTATATTTTAATTTTTCAAACTCAAAAATGAGTCTGCATACTTTACAACATCTCAGTTGTTATGGCTATCACCATGTTTTTAGTGGTAGAACTGTATGTGAAGTCACATAAATTTATCTGAAGAAATTGCTGCTTAGATTTACTTATTCCCCTCTATTTAGAAAAGACTTTGAAACATTAGGAAGAAATCATTGCTATGTGAAGTCAAGTTATGATGAGGGTGGGAACACACTGAAAAACTTACTTCTCCATTTGAAAAAAAATAGAATAGCCCCTGCCTACCCCTCTGTAATGAAAATTAGCAAACATGCTACCTTGTTTCCAAGCAATCTGTGCTGCTGCACATCTGTTCTTTTTAATACGCTCCCTTAATTTTTTCCATATTTTGTAACTTGGATTGCAAACCATTTTAAGAATTAGAATTTAAACTTCAGAATCTTTATGGTTTGCTTGTTTATTTCAATTGCAATATAGAATTCCTGGTTACTGCTGCCTGCTCAGTGAAGGACTCATGTTCATAGTTGTGTGTCAACTAGCACTAGCTGTTCTTGAGACCACCAGGAATGTACAGGGCTTTCTGGTCATCTTTCATCTGTCCAAGCTTAAAGTAATCTATTGCTGTACAACAGATCAGAGTATATAATTAAATTTCATGCTTTTTTTAATGTTTGTTAATAGACTTTACTTGGAATTCAGTTTGATGGATCCATTTCAAATCATGCTCTAAGTGTAACCATCTTTCCAGTTGTTAAAATACACCTCTGAAAATCAGAAACCTTTGAGGATCATTAAGTGGGCAGCAGTTTCAAGTGCTCATTAGTCAAGGGCTAGTCCTTCTGTCTTGCTCTTACTAAAACCAGACCCTTTTTAGTCAGTGGTATTCAAATCTGCTGGCAGTACTACTTCTTCAGCCTAGGAAAGAATATCCAGATGGTCACAGATCTTCAAGATGTGAAAATGCATTTGAAAGACAACTTTGGAAATATACACTGAGACTTTAGATACAGGGGAGAAAAAAACAGTTTTGTGACATTAGTTAGAGCACTAAAAGAGGTTTACATATCTGTCATGCACTTGTACTAATAGGTTGCACTGTGGGTGCCAAAGAGCATTTCTGTAGTGACCTAGTAAGAAATACTGGGAAAAGGGAAGAGTCTGAGGTTCTGATCTGTCTCATGACTCATGTTGGTCTCCAGTAGTTCTTCCTAATCCTGGTGAATTTTTTTAAATACATTTGGGGTTTTCCATTTGCTATTTGTTTATAACCATCCTAGGTACAGTGAAGAGCTCTCTCAGATAAGACTTACTATTCATCAGAACTACTTCCCAAGCACATCTGTAACATTTGGATACTGTCTAAACTCATAAATCAGTTTTTTAGTAAAACCTTAGACTTCAATAGATGCAGAAATGTAAATAGATACAGCAGATCAGGTCTTCTTTTCCTCTTAATTATACTGATTTCTTACTAATCCAGATGAACCATTTGCAGTGCATCATTTTCATCTGGTTTTAGTAATCATCCGTAAATTTATCCATGTGCATAATTGTGCTGCTGTAGCTTTTTCTCAGTTATTAGCTACACCATATGCTTCCTATACCATTATCTGAATCAACATCTACAGTATGCTGTGTTTTTACAGTAACACTTGGATTCTCAGACAGGATAAATAGAAACAATTCAGTGTTAGTAACAGTAATCATATGTGTTCCCAACACGTTTTTAAGGTATTTTAAGGTGGTGTTTTAAAGGACTTGTAACACTTTCTTCGGGGATCTTGAGAATTTAGTTTGGAAAAGTGTAGATACAGGAAAGTTGATGGACTTTACTGTATCCAGATTTTACTTTCTTTTATTTGTCTTTACCTACGCAGAGATTCAGATTCCTCTCCAATTTATTTTATTTTCCTTCTTCCTCTCCTTCCTCTACTCCTTAAGTGAAAGATACATGTTATATACAAATATAACCTCTCCAGTGAGTTTTAATTAGTTTTTCTTCTCTGCACAGTCCCTTCAGTCTGAGTATGTTCAGTACTAAAGCTTTGCTGCTTTGGTGAAACCTGCTGAGCTCTGCAAATCGACGTCCTTTATGGAGGAGGAGAACTGAAGGAAAGCTGCTGCTCACTAGGAGGAGGAATCTTCAATAGGAGAAGTATCAAAACCTTAATACCAAGAGGAGACTTCTTAACAGGCAGAAATTTCTTGTTAATGACTACTCTAGATGCACTGATGTTGAATTTATGGAAATTATTATACCATGTTATATACAAATTTAAATTTTTTTATGTTGAGACAGCTTGAATATATTTCTAATGAGTTTCATTAAGACATTAACTTGTGTACAGTGTTAAAATATGTATTAAGAGAATATTTTGGTAAACTATATATAAAAATTATGTAAAAATTAGAATATATTTTAATTTAGTGTCCACTTTGCTACAAAAATATATTTTAAAGAGTTTGTACATGTTTATCAAAGATATAAAAAATTTTTACGAACAAGATGTTTTTCTTGTTTTATGGGTCCATCATTATTGCTTAAAGCCTAATGTAATTACTTTTTTACTAATTGTTCTGGTAACTGAATGGAAGTCTAACTAGTGAGAGACTAGTTACTACACTATCAACTCAAAGCACTTGTTACACAGTCTGCTTTCCGCTGTCAGCTGCTAATGTTTCTTCAGGAAACACTGAAGGAAAAATAAGGGAAGATACTTGTTGATATGTGATGTAATTACATCTGTTACTGCAGAGAGAAACTAATTTATGTGATGACTCAATTGTACAATTAACACTTTGTTTCAATTTGTCTTAAAGGAATGTTTTAACTTTTCATTTTCAATGTAGAATGTTACATTTTGCTATGCAATATATACAGCAAAAATGAAGACAGACCAAACTGAAGTTGGTAAGAATGTACTTGTACAATGAATTCGGCAGCACTGCATATCTGCATGTTTTTAAGCTACATTTGGCAGTATGTGTACAATTTCCTTAGCAACACACACTCAGTGTTGGAAGTTATTAAATTTCCATTTAGCGATTGGATGCTTCATTAACCTTTGAATTTGTTGTTAAACATATAGCTGAGGTAACCTCCTGTATCACAGAATGTGCTTGGCAGCAGTAAAGATACTCTGTAACACAGAGTTCAGTCAGGAATGAAGTGATGTTACAGTGAGCTACTAGAGATGATGTGTAAAATTTTCAGAACTCCACAAGTGCATAGTAAGGAAAGTGTAAGCAGCTGTGAGGGCTGGATTTGTCCTTAATTTAGAAGATTAAAACAAAACAGGTTTGTTACCTATTAGTTTTTCCAATATCTACAGAAACTTGAAAATAAAACTTGGCTGAATTGTCAGCCTTTGTTCCTGAAGCCCCGTGAGTTCCCTGTGTTTGCTTACAACTGAAGTTCAGATGAAGTGCCACATGATTTTTATTTTTTTTAAAAAAAAATCAGATCACAAATTGCTATGGAAAGTTGTACTGAAAGGGTTAATAAGCAATCCTGAGAGCAGCTATAAAAATCACTGAATAAAATTTACATGCAATAATGTACATTTTTTTCAACTGTGTATATGTAACATATACACACACAAAGTAGCATATGTGTGTGCATATATATACAATATGCTGTATATGAATTATAGATTAATGGTAAGGTAATTCTACCTCTTATAAAGACTTTTCTCATGTACTTTGTTATAAATAGTTTTCCTTAATAAAATACTGATTTAATTTTGAAATGTAGATATATATATATACATGCAGCTAATTGATAATAAAATGCTCATATTAGCCAGCTTTTGTTTCTTGTTTTTTCTTATTTAGATCTTTTGATGTAAACTAATGTGATTTGATCTCGAAGATACCTCTTCAAGATCACTTTCTTCTAAGGCATATAATCTATTTTATAAGTAGGATGATGTTGCAAAGGATATTAGCATGATAGATACCTTTTTTTTTTTTCTGACTGATCTAACTAACCTTCTTGTATTTGCTTAGTGTAATATCAGGTATTTAATCAACATGGTTATATTTCAAAATACCATAATTTAAAAGCTGGGTCTGAATTGAGGACGAGGTCCCTTGTTAAAGGTGTAAGATGTCTTGTCTCTTCTGCACATGCAACAGGTTTCTTAGTCCCACCACCAGCAGGATCTCTTTGTCCATAAGAATCTAAACGACCATGCTTTCATTTAGCATTTTGTCCTTCCTTCAATTAAAAACTAGTCACAAGTGTTTCTAACATTGTTTAAGTCTGTTGCTGATTTTCAGCAACTTTGTTGCATTGCATGCTTATTTTTCTACAGTGCTTAATATTCTGGTGAGATCAGTCTGTGCTGCAACAGATTATGTGGACAGTGTGTAACTGTTACTTAGCCACTCCAAAGGAACAGCAAAGCCAGGAATAGATGCTTTAGAGGTTGCCCAAGTTCTAGACAGTCCAATCTAAAAACACAATACGAGGCTTCTGCCACTGCATTCAGATGCAAAACGGATGGTGATTTGCATGTGTAGAGTAAATATAAAGGAAAAACTGCTAATTTAAAAGTTTCTAGTACATAGGTATCAACCTCTCCCTTGGCCTTTCTCTGGAATTCCTTAGATTTATTATATGAAATACATAAATGCCAGATAAGGTAAAACTTTATTTGTTCTTTGAAATGAATTATAAATAAGCCAATATTCTGCAACAATTACCTTCACAACAAAAAATGTGGGGACAGGGATAGGTCAGGGAGGTCTTTCAGGACCTTGTAGCTTTCAGGGAATACCCTGAAACATTTTGTATTCTCTGTTCACCTATCCCTGGACTTTGCCATTTGTGTCCCTTCACATATAAACACATCTTGTTCTGGGAGAACGAGCTGTAGCACATGACATCCTCAAAACCAGGTTTGATAAACATGAAAGGATGGATTAAATAAATCTAAAGGTCTCTACTGGGCCTGTCATTCTGTGGCTAACATCTTATGAAACTTAATCATCTCTTTTTAAAGTATGCTTTATGAAGCTTTTTGGTTAGGAAGATAGTTCTTGTTACAAATTTAGAGAATATTTTTCAATTACAGTACTGCAGAAAGAGGAGGATTTTAGTTTCTATAATAACTGTTCTTTACTGACAGCTAAACAATGAAAGGCCTCAAAAGGTTTGACACTTGATTAGATCTACACAGTAAAGTGCAGCAGGCAAAAAATATGATAATTAAGGGCCTGATCAAGTAAATCACTCAGGTATGTCTTTAACCTCAAGCACATGAGCAATCTAATTAATTAAAAGAGTACATAGATATTCGTGTTTGTAACAAATCTACTTTTGGATCAATAGTTCTGTCAATTGCAAACATGAGCCTTTGTGTCAAATAAAAGATGTGCTGTATTGCCAGAAAACAATCCATTAACCACACAAACTAACTTTGTTAACTTAAAAAAATGTATATTGTAACTATAACTACCTCTTAATATATTATTTTGGTATTTTCATATGTTAACATCAGGAGTTTAACAATGTCTAAAAATACCTTAGACAGATACCTTTGGTCCATATACAGATCATACCTTACGTGCAGAGATTGCTTCTGTAACCTACATACAACCTACCTGTAAAAGCAGCTTTTCTCCTAAACTTAGCATAAAATTAACCAGCATTCCATTTCTGGAAAATATTTGAGAGGAAATCTAAGTCCTTTGACTGAGTTTCTTATTAAATCTTGTCCAGGTAAGGGTAGTTAAGATTTTGTCCCTGTTTGGGTAGAGTTCCTGAGAGAATGCCACTGCTAATTATTCTGTTTGAGAATAGATTGTTAATCTCTTCGACCAGTTTTCAGTCGACCTGACAGCCTGTCATTCGTGTCTGCAGGAACTAATTTTGGTGTGAGACCATTTCAAATGCTACTCTGATTCTGTGTTACCTGTGTACTTACCAACACCAGTGTTCACCTCCAGCAGGTTGGTGGTGGAAATGTAAAATGTTTAGATTGAGAACCAGGTTCCTCAAATAAGTATCATCTTACCACAGATCAGTGTTATCTATTGTGCTTGAAAGACTTAAGTTGAAAAGTATATTGTTACTATAGACCAGTTCTAAAATTAAGCTTGCAGAAGCATAATGAGCTTTCCCCTAACAAAAATAAGATCAGAAAAATCGGTTTAAGTGAGTATCTAGCAGAGGAGTTTCTACAGCAAATAGATTGAATTTCAGGCAGAAGTGACTGATACTGGTTGGAAACCTTGCTTCAAATGAAACTTGTATAAATGGGTTAGAACCAGCAAACTGGCAAGGCAAGGAGGAAAGAGTCAGACTGTGTAGTTGGAGTATTTCTGGAGCGTGATAGGGTTTGGCTTTTTTTTTTTTCCCCTTGATTTAACAAGTTGAAAATCTGCTGAATAATTCATGAAGAGTGGAAGGGCTGAATCTTCCTGGAATGATATACAGCGTACGTACTGTGGCACAGGAGGAACTGCAAAGCTTTGTATCAGTTGCTGCCGTTTCTGCTGCCGATTGCAAGGTGCTGCTGCTTTTGGTATTTTCACAGCTACAGAAACCTCAGTCGTGCTCGGGTCTGCCAACAGCCGTTTGCCTCCCTACGGACACACCTTACTAGCTACAATCCGTGGCATCTCTTGCTACCTACCTGCCTCGCAAACTGCCGTTCTCCGGATCGTTACCGCAAACTGCTTTTTCTGGACCTCGCAGCTCGCATGACCGAAACCTGCCTTAGAGTCCCTCAGCTGCACATCCCCGTGTGCCTCGTGAGGACTCCTGCAGCAGAACTTCTGAGCCGGACAAGGATGGGATTTACAAGGCAAAGTCAAAACTGAGCTGCATTCAGCGAGATGCCCAACGCTTCTTCCTGGAGTGCTAGCTCGCCTCTGCTGCTGCTCTGGGAGGACTCCTCCGGGACCCGCATCTTTCTCTCGCTGCTCTATGCGGTCTTAGCTATCTCAGGGACTTTATCCAATGTGATGGTCATCTACCTAGTCTTCTCCTTCAAGAAGCTGCAGACGACCAGCAATGCCTTCATCGTGAACGGCTGCGCGGCCGACCTGAGCGTGTGCGCCCTGTGGATGCCCCAGGAGGCCGTGCTGGGGCTGCTGCCTCCCAATTCCTCCTCCCTGCGCTCGGCCGAGTACCGGCTGCTCCGGGGGGGGCTCCTGGGGCTCGGCCTCACCGTCTCCCTGGCCTCTCACCTGCTGGTGGCTTTCAACAGGTACGTGCTCATCAC
>NW_008662161.1:0-1307 GCF_000695815.1 Acanthisitta chloris
TGAGGAAAAGTGTAAGACATAAAAATACTTCTTTAGATAGCATAGGAACCTACTTATCAGTTTGGCATTGATTATGTGTTTCTTAATTGTGTGTTTCCAGTATGTCCCTTCACTTTTCACATCTGTATCTTCCTAACATGGACTTTTCCTCATGGAGTCCCTTTCCAATAATGATGTTCTCTAAATGAAAGTAAATTTTCATGATAACTCATTTTTAAGGACTAAATATCCCATAGATATTGCTTCAAGCTAAGCAATTCAGCTTTTGATTAGCCTATGCCACATGAGAACTAATTTCTGGAAATAACAAAAATAAGCTATAGTTGAACTTGATTAAAGATAATAATTTTTAACACTGATTTCATGCCAAGAGGTTTTGATGCTCACTTTGCCATCATTTCAAAGAAACTTTGTGTTAAACATCTGCATCTATGCACCAAAACAAATATATCCAGAGTAAAGCTGTCATTCATGTCTGTACGCATCTGCATCTATGCACCAAAGCAAATATACCTAGAGTAAAGCTGTCATTCATGTCTGTACATTGACAGAATTCTAAAATATATGCACATATAATCTGATGAGTTTATTCAAATCTGAATACATAGCAATAGAATTGAATTTTTTGAGTGATTTCAGGTATTCTAGGAACACAAGAACTTTGGCATTCTTTATTCAAGTCCCAACATACTCTAACTTCTAAGAGAGGGATACATTTATTTCAGTAAGGTCTAGAAAATTATATTCATGCACTCTGAATTAAACCTTGATTACTTTCTTCTCTGAGAGAACCTAACCTATATCTGATTGATAACGAGAAAGTCTGCAGGAGTCTTTGGGGTTAGATTTAATGATTATGTTTAGAAAGTTACCATTCCCTCATCACAATAATCTGTTTTGGCTTAGTGTTGACAAGTAGCATCATCTTGATTGTCACCAAAGCCATTGCACAGTTCTCAAGCCTGGGAAGGGAAACGACTTGTATTTTAAAACATATACAGTAATCATTTCTATTGGAAGGTTAATGGCCTCTTCATTTGTTTTCACAAAAAAAATACCAAGTTTCTTCAATTTCTAGTCTGCTCACTCAATCACATTCTAGCTAAAACACTGCAAAATTGGTTTCATGTGAGTGGAGTTACCTCTAGGGGATTAATTGCTCAAAACAGATGTAGAGGATCTCCCCAGCCTGACTTGTTGTTACTGTTCTGCATCAAAATGCTGTCAAGAGCATTGCTCAAAACAGATGTAGAGGTTCTCCCCAGCCTGACTTGTTGTTGCTGTTCTGCATCAAAATGCTGTCAAGA
>NW_008662162.1:0-621 GCF_000695815.1 Acanthisitta chloris
TACAGTGGGATTTGGGGGGAATGTAGAGGAATGGGAGCAAACTTAGAGGGATGTATAGAAGAACATATAGCAGGACCAGGGGAGGGTCCTAGAGTGGCACCTATAGAGCTACTCGTGGGGAAACCTGTGGGATACCTATAGAGGCACTTACAGTCAGACCTGGGAGTTACCTGTGGCTGTAACTGTCAGTGTAACTGTAACAGGTCATATAAATGTACCTGTAAGTGTAGCTACACCTATGGATGTACCTATAGAAACCTGGAGTGGGACCTCCAGGTGTAGCTGTGGGTGCACCTACAGCAGCCATACCTGCCCTGGGAGCTGTGGCAGCACCTGGAGCTGTACCTGTGCAGGTGGCTGTACCTACAGTCCCCAGTTGTCACCCCTAGTAATGGCTGAGGGCTGTAGGTACAGGTGTGTGTGTACCTGGGGCTGCACCTGTGGCAGTACCTGTGTCCCATCCCTGTCCTTCTTACCTGTCCCTGTCCCATCCCTGTCTCCGTTACCTGTCCCATCCCTGTCCCTGTCCCATCCCTGTCCTTCTTACCTGTCCCTGTCCCATCCCTGTCTCTGTTACCTGTCCCTGTCCCATCCCTGTCTCTGTCACCTGCCCCATCCCTG
>NW_008662162.1:718-1196 GCF_000695815.1 Acanthisitta chloris
GTCCCTGTCCTTCCCTGTGTCTGTCCCATCCCTGTCTCTGTTACCTGTCCCTGTCCCATCCATGTCCATGTCCCTATCTCCCTGTTACCTGTCCTGTCCCCTGTCCCATCCCTGTTACCTGTCCCTATCTCCCTGTCCCTGTTACCTATACCATTCCCTGTGCCATCCCTGTCCCTGTCCCATACCTGTCCCTATCTCCCTGTTACCTGTCCTGTCCCCTGTCCCATCCCTGTTACCTGTCCCTATCTCCCTGTCCCATTCCTGTTCCCTATCCCTGTCCCATCCCTGTCCCTGTCCCTGTCCGTATCTCTGTTACCTGTGCTATTACCTGTGCCATCCCTGTCCTTGTCCCATCCCTGTCCCTGTCCCTATCTCCCTGTCCCTGTTACCTATACCATTACCTGTGCCATCCCTGTCCCTGTCCCATACCTGTCCCTATCTCCCTGTTACCTCTCATTACCTGTCCATCCCTGTCCCT
>NW_008662163.1:0-1510 GCF_000695815.1 Acanthisitta chloris
CGCCTCACGGGGTCGGGACTGAGCTCGGCCTCGCGGCGCGTTCCCTGAGGCGACTTGTCGGTCGTGGTGTTGAGTTCCACATCTGTGTGGCGGAGGGAGGTTCTGTGTTTGCGGGGGAGTTCAGTCAAACTGGTGCTCGCGGGGTTCGTTGTCGGAAATAAACAGCTAAAGCTGAACTGGTTTCCACCAGTTACTGGTTTCCATCTCGAAATGCGTGGCGATTTGCGTTGTATTTCTATTTTTGGGGAATGATACTATAGCTTCGTATTTTAGTAGTGTCAGCAAAGCGATTCGCTGTCTCGTAAATGTTGGTTTTGAGTCTTGCTGTCACTTGTTTGGTTTTATGTGAATGAGACCGCTAAGCACGTTTCCTTTTTGTTATGTTAATTCTTAGTTGTTCTGGACATCAGATAAAAAAATTACATCGGGTGTTCCATTAGAAGGCTCAAAATTGGGAGTTTCAGTAGTGTTATTCAGAATCATAGAATCAATCTGGTTGGAAGAGAACTCAGGGATCATCCAGTCCAACCCTACCGTGGTCACTAGACCATGGCACTAAGTGCTACATCCAGTCTCAGCTTGAAAACCTCCAGGGATGGTGAATCCACCACCTCCCTGGGAAGCACATTCTTAATACCTCATCACTCTCTCTGTAAAAAATCTCTTCCTAATATCCAACCTAAACCTTCCCTGGCAGAGCTTGAGTCTGTGCCCTCTTGTCCTCCTGGTAGTTACATGGGAGAAGAGACCAACCCCCACCTGACTCCAACCTCCTGTCAGGTAGTTGTAGAGGGTGATAAGGTCACCTCTGATTTGTGCATACAGATTTTTGCACGCTTGATTGGAATGTGATTGTGGTTTAGTTGAGAAACACGTGTGAAGGATTTCTTAGCACAAGGCTCATCTGAACAGGGATCTGCATTTACACCTATAAAACCTGCAGGCCAAAGGATAATATTTGAGTTCTAGAATGGCTTTTTTTCTTTACGCATAGTAACTATGTATAAAATTACTGCAAAGTCCAAGTCTACTTTCTAGCCCCTTAGGTAAGAGATAAGAGCATTCTTATGTCTGAGCTGCAGTGCATTATTTGTTCAAGAAAGAATATGCAAATTAACAGAATTCAAGAAGAAAGTGCTGTGACTGGTTTCAGTTAAGAACCGATACTATTGCTTAGCAGATGGAGATTTTTTGCCACATTCTCTTTTAGAAGCCCACGATTAATTCATTGCAAGGCAAAGGAAGTAACAGCAGTGAAGTTCTGAGCTTTGCTAACTGGTGAGATGATGTGGTTGATCTGCTCAGGTCCCCAGTACTGTTAGTGCTTGTTCTGTGCAGGGACAGCTGTGAGGCAGCAGCTGCTGTGTATCTGTGAGAGCATCTGCCAACAGCAGTGGTGGAACACTGAACTTCAGAGGTGTTTTGGGCTCTCAGGTTCTGCGTCTGTGGTTCTGAGAGAGCGATGCTGCTGCAGCTGGGTGATACCCTGCATGGGAGCAAGGCAGTGTGT
>NW_008662163.1:1524-10743 GCF_000695815.1 Acanthisitta chloris
TGTCACCAGAATGTTTAATTTCTGGCAAGGTGGACTAGGTTCAAACTGGTAGTTGGTTGGTGTTGGATTTATGGCAGATATGTGTCACTGATCTTGTTTTCCCAGAAACAAGTGACTGAAATCAATTAGCCTTGCAGACAAGAGCAAGCTGTGCTTGCTGAAAGCTGTGTTTGTGTCCAGTTCAAGCTGTGCTGCTGATGTAACATCCTCTTTATGATGTGTGGGATAAACAAACTTAGATGAATGATGCTTAGAAGTGTCAGATTTTACGCTTTGGTTTGTGCTGGTCATTTTCTACTCACGAAAGATATTTGGTGATTAGAGAACCTTTCAGCTGTTCTGCAGCAAGTGTTGGACATTTATTAGTTGGCACCTCTAGCTGTAGAAACACTGATAATTTGTCCAGTCACACTCTGGGCAGACTTGACCAAGATAAAAAGTACATAAGAAAACAGAGTTGCACATTTTCACTCATTGCTGTTTAGTGAACATGGGCAGCCTTAAAAATTGTAAATAAACTTGTGACCTGAGGTAAAAATAACTGTAAGGATAATTTTTTGAACCATCTTGTGCTGCATATTGTCCAGATAGAAATTATTTTCATCCAGTACTGATGGGAAGAAGTCATCCTTCAAGTGGAGCTTTAGAGTTGGGGAACACGAGTGCTCCGTGTTGGAAACTCAAAGCAGTTGTTTGGGATAGGCTGTTTGCATCCTGCACCTCTGCATAAACCTTTAGGGATCTGCAGGGGTGAAAGAGGCATTGGAAGCATTGCTGTGGCTTCCTGTGCTGCAGTGGAAAAGCAGCACTGCTACAGTGCTCAGGAATGGCTGGGCTGCTGCATGGCATAGCAGAAGACATTGTGTGATGTCCAAACCCACAGTCAGTTATCACAAATTGCCCTTCTGCGTAAAGTGGTCAGGAAATACAAGGTCTGTGGGTTCTGCACACCCCAAGGTTTTTTGTGTCCTGGCACAGTAAACATATGCTTTCATTTTGGTTTTTAGCAGCCTCTTGTTTGTGGGAGATGCAGAAGGAAAGCATGAAAGGAAAATGAAGATTGCACAGATAGACATGAATCTTGTGTTTGCTGGCTTGAAAACTTGATGGTCTAGCGAGAGGGGGAATGAGGTTTGTGTGTGCTGATGTTCACAGCTGTCTCCAGTGCCAAAAATGTGCAGGAGCTCAGGCACAGCTTTAGTCTGTTGTACAGAGCCAGAGTTGAAATTGCCAAATCACTTTCAGATGCATTTGGTAAAACTGATGAGAGATCTGTATCTTGGTTTTACTTTTATTAGACTCTTGTGTTGAATGGCAGTTAAGTACTGTTCTGTTTAATAATAAAATGCAAGTCTTTAATTCTCACAGCGAGTTGTATTGTATTTCTGCAGCTTCTAACTTGCACAGTCTATCCAAAAGTATTTGTGGTACAATTTGGACCCTAAATGTTACATCTTTTGGGTCCATTTTCAAAAACAGTTTATTTCCCTCCTCTAAGACTGCACAAAGTTAGCAGCTTCGGAATGAACTTAAAATTCTGCCTTTGCTAGTGGTTTGGTTTGTTGTAGAAGTAAATGAGTTTCCCACTAAAGTTTTGTTTTCATGAGCTTCGAATATCTGTTTAAATCCTTGGCTGGGTACAGTGTCAGTGTTCCATAAGACACTCCAGAACCCTCAGGAAAAGCTTGTTTAATACAGGAGCTCTGACTGTAGCCTCAGAGGCTTTTAAAGAAAACACAGTAGAAAATTACAGTAGAAACAAACCTTTTCCTGTTGTCATTTCCCTAGGAAGATGTTGATATTCCCAGCAGGCGAGTTCTGATCACTGGTGCTACAGGACTTCTTGGCAGAGCTGTGTTTAAAGAGTTCAATGAGAATAATTGGAACGCAGTTGGCTGTGGGTACAGGAGAGCTCAGCCCAGATTTGAACAGATCAATCTTCTGGACTCTATTGCAGTCCATGGCATTATCCAGGAGTTTCAGGTAAGTTTCTGGAGCACAAAGTGGATGGGTAGGGCACTGCATATGCTGAGGAGTCAGTCGATGGTGCTGCTGAGTCCTGGGGCTGCTGGGGCTCATGCTGGGCAGAGCTCTGGCACGTGTGTGGCTCTGTGCCACCCCGAGTGTGGTTTTCTCTGCAGGTGCACGCAGCTCTCAGCTTTGCTGTCCTCAGCGTAGACACTGCAGGCACAGCTGAACATGTCAGCACTGACAGCTGGAAGAGTAAGATTGATGTGAGTTATTGACATGTCAGCATAGGGTCCTGGTGCAGCGGAATACTTGAATACAACAGCAGTAACCACGTCTAGTGTGCAGTGCAGTAAGGAGTTCACTGCTTTTTCACTGGCAAGGGGAATATGTAGAACCTGCAATACATTATGCAGGGTCCCATTCTATAAAATGGCTTTAAACATCTCATTATATGTCAAATAAGCTTAGCTGAAGTTTTTGAGTATACTTGTGTGTATGTGTGAGACACATATCAACATATTCTGTTATACAGAATTAAAAAGAAAAACCCACAACTTCAATCTTGCTGTAAAATTGAAGCTACTGAAGAGCACAGTTGCACAATTAATGATAAATCTTTTTGGAGGCCCTTGAAGCAGCATGTTGTTTTGCCCTCCCTAAGGAAAATGTGCTCCTCAGAATGCCATGGGTAAATATAACTCTGCTGTGTTACTCCTTGTCACCTTTGCCTGAAGGACATCATCACTATAGTGAGGGGGCAACTGCAATCTCTTGACCATGTTGGTTGTTTCAAAGTGGTCTTTAATTTCCAGCCTCATGTTATAGTGCACTGTGCTGCTGAGAGAAGGCCAGATGTTGTAGAAAGCCAACCAGATGCTGCTTCTCAGCTCAATGTGGCTGCTTCAGCGAACTTAGCCAAAGAGGCAGGTAAGGCCACTAATTCTTACACATCTACTTAACCCTAGTCTCGTTAAAATGATGCTCGGCACTGTCTCTGCCTCCATGGGTCAGAAATAGCACAGTGTAACACTTCCTAGTCAAAAACTTGTATTAAAAAAACCTCCAAACAAAAGAAAAAAGTCAACCCTCTGGGCTTAACAAGAAACCAAATCCATCTCCTGGATTTGGTTTCTTGTTAAGATACTGTGTTTATTTATATAGGGAAATGAGTGTGTATCAGTTCCTTCAAGTGCTGAATGTCATTTCTGCCATCAGGGTGCCCTCAGTCCATGTCCTGTAAGGCAGTGTGCATGGCTGTGTGAGGGCTCAGCCAACAGACAAAGCAGTGGGAAGGAGTGGGGATAGTGAAGTCTTCAGGTGATATGTTTAAAAGTTTGCTGGAATTTCAAACAAGGCATGAATTAAAATAGACTATGTATAAACATTTTCTCTCTAGCTGGAGTTGGAGCATTTCTGATCTACATTAGTACAGACTATGTATTTGATGGAACAAACCCTCCTTACAAAGAGACTGATGTACCAAATCCCCTGAATTTATATGGGAAAACCAAGCTGGAGGGTGAGAAGGCAGTCCTGGAAAACAATGAAGGTAAGAATACACTCAGCCATTTTTAATAGAGGCTTTCTATTTTTACTTAGTTGAATATTAGCTTAAATAGACTCTTAAGTCATAGTGAAGTTGCAGAACCATGGAAACAAGATTCAGAGAAGAATGTGGTTAGGAGTCAGTCTCCTTGCTCGGGAACTATTCCTCTTGCTTGTAGGTTGACTAAAGCTTTATTTCCTACCCGTTTTGATCTCCATTCATGTTACTTGTCTCTGCTCATGGACATCCTTGAGCCTTTGTGTGCTGTAAATCTGCTGTCCCTAAGGAAAGAGAAAAACCTCCCAAAATGCACAGCTGCTGTTATTTAGGGGGATGCATTGCAGGTGTTCTCCGTGTATGTTTACTTAAAGGGAAAACCAGGCTAGGACTCAATGTAATGCAGACCAAATCGCCGTGGGCTCTAGCTGGGACTCTGAGGGTTTTGCTCTCATCACAGAGGCCATCAGGCCACCCCTTGTGTTTTTACCCACCTGGCTTACCACACATCACACCCCTGCTTGTGATGCTTTGTAAAGGGTTCATCACATGTTTCTGGGTTTAAGCAGCTAATTTCTTTTTATTTATGTATTGTTTAAATCTTTTCTTAATGTAAATTTGAGTTCAAAACATACAAACGCAATTAAAAAAATACTATTTAGTAAGGGGAAAAAAGCTTAGGACTGATCATGTTCCCTTTCATCTAAGATTTATTTCTTGCATAAAAGAGAGATTTGGCTGCTTCTAGTCAGTATGTTGCCAGTTCCCAGTTACAGATTATAAGGAACGAAGCACTTGTATTTTCTTGAAGAATTTGAAGAAAATAATCTCAGTGCCCTTGCAGAAGAGGCTTCTGATCTGTAAGTGTGATACTCACACTGTGATTTTGTGCTGCCCAACCAGACAACAGAGCAATTGATGAATTACTGTGATGGTCTTTCAGTAACTGAAGCTCTAAGTTTGTCATTACTAGTAAGAAAGTGACTTAGTGAAAAATGCTTTGACGGGAAAAGTCTTATTTAAATAAAAATAAATGCTAAGTTATTCACTCACCTCGTAATTAAATATCATCTCTGAATTTGACTGTGATGCTGTTTGCTTCCCTCTTCTAGATTAGTGAAGATAAGACTGCACCCAATTGAAATACATGTGGGTATCTTGCTAGACCCTTCCCCCAACTCAGCACTTTGATATTTCATAACCACCCTGAGCATGAGCTGTTTGGCACCAGTGGGTTGCAGCAGTGCTAATTATTAGCAGAAGGAATTTCGGGGTGTTGCTGAGTAAGGTGCTTGAAAATAGCAGTTCTGTTGTTTCATCCAAACATAAATATTTTACATGTGTTAGTTTTCCAACTGCTAATTTGCTGATACTGTGTAGGTAGAATTCAGTCTGTCAGATCTGTATTTGGGTGAAAAACTTCCCTATCCATTTTTGTTGTGCAATGCAGCAATCTCCAATAATAATTTGGAGGGTTTAGCAGTACTTGAATAGTTGATCTCTCCACGTCCCAGGCAGCTCTCTGAGAACACAAGGAAAGCAGTTGTCTTCTCCACTAATGAATGCTGCTAAAGCTGTGCAGAAAGAGATGTTTCAACCAGCATTTAAAGACAGGAAGAACATATTTGCTGGGTGACCAAATAACTGTTTCTAGAGCAGCAGGAAATCAGTGTCATGTTGGGTTTTCTCTTTGTTTTTTTGGTCTAAGAACTTGTTCTGGTTTACTTTTCTGTGAGAATAGTTTCTGTGTTACTTTTTGTGTTAGCTTTTTCTGTTTGTCTGTCCAATAGCTGTAGTGACTTCAGCTTCTAATTTCAGGACTGATGTTATTGTTTTTTCTCTTTCAGCACAAATATCTGTATTGCTTTTAATGAACTTGTCACAGCCTCCTTGGATTTCCCCTGAGAGGCTGTTTGAGCCTGCATGACTGAGATAGACTAGTATGATATATTCCATCATGCAATATCCTTCTCTTTGCACTTGTTTACAGTTGAATTTCTTAAATCACTCTTCAAATCTAATATTGTTTGCTACTGTCTTCTGTCTTCCTTATTTGTCAAGCTTTTTTACTCATTCCAAGGTTCCTATCTTTTTTCTGGTAAATAATATCCTCCCTGATGCAGGAGGTTTCTGCATGCTGGCATAGAATTCTTGTCTGTAATTGGTGCCTGAAAATGGTGACCTGTGATTGCTTGGGAATGTTTCCCTGCCCTTCTTCAGGGGGGATGGGAAGTGCTGGAGTAGCTGCACAGTGCAGTTGGGTGTTTCAGTGTTTGAATTGTTTTTCTAACCCAGACAGGTCTCCTTGTGCTGTTCATGAAAGCTTGGTAACTTTCCGGAAATCAATGGCATAAATGAAAATAAGTGTATATAATCTTAGTGTTTATAAATTGGTTTGATACAAATTAAAATTACATTCTGAGAGCAAACGTACTAATTGCATTTTATGTGTGATTTTTGGATGCTTTATATCATCAGCATATTTCTTAACACTTCCAAACCACCTCTCAGGTTGTGCTGCAACATTTGTACATAGTCATAACAATGTTAATACTTCTAAAATATTCCTTTCAGGAGCTGCAGTCCTTAGGATTCCTGTCTTGTATGGGGAGGTGGAAAGACTGGAGGAAAGTGCTGTGACTGTTATGTTTGATAAAGTGCAGTTCAGTAATAAATCTGCCAACATGGACCACTGGCAACAGAGATTTCCTACCAATGTCAAGGATGTAGCAACTGTTTGCAGACAGCTAGCAGAGAAGAGAATGCTGGTAAGAATGCCAAGAAATGAGCCTCTCCAGGGTGAAAACAGTGTGAGTTCTCAGCTTTGTTTGTGAACAGCTGAAAACTACACACAGCCTGGATCCTTCTCTGCACTTCAGGAGCAGTGGGAGGGAGGAGAGACCTGGCTGTAATGCTGCAGTATCTTTACATGACTGTGGGATATTGTGTTCTTTGCCACAACCATGAATGAAGTGATGGGACAGAACCTTCTGAAACTTGTATCATGTCTTCTAGTATAGAGGAGAGAAATGGGAGTGCCTAACTTACTCACATCTGCCCTTTACAAATTCCTGGTTTGGGCTAAAAAAACCCCACAGTGATCCAATGTCATTCTCAAGGATGCCCTTGTTTATTGTGTTAAGAACACCAAAGTGACAAAACAAAGCCACTGGACTGAAATGCTTCATTGTGTTTGTTCACCATGTAGCAGCTTTTCAGGGTAGGTCTTGCTGGGAGGTTATTGTGCACAGTTCCTGTGCAGGAATTCGTCTGAGGGCCAGCTAGCTGCTGCTGTTCATCTGTCTTTCCTGTTTCTTCTCTAGGACCCCTCAGTAAAAGGAACATTTCACTGGTCTGGCAATGAGCAGATGACGAAGTACGAAATGGCATGTGCAATTGCAGATGCTTTCAACCTTCCCAGCAGCCACTTGAGACCAGTAAGTGATGTGTTGTTTGACCTGTAGAAAGATGGATGTGCTCAGTCATTTCCAGGAGTAGGTTTTACACTAGCCATACAAGTGAGCTTCCTCTTCAGGACAGTCTGTGCCTGTCTAGTGCAGCAGCTGTACTGCTCAGGGTGCTGTCTGGAGTGTAACTCAGGACAGCAACAGCTGCTTTGACCTGCTGAGGCAGGAAAATGACCCAGTCAGTGAGTCACCAGTTTCACAGCCTGTAGTGTAGTGGCATTTCTGCAGAACAGTTCCCCTCAGTCACAAGTAAATCCATATTTTTGTTGTATTTTTGACCTTAAAAAATGCTTCACAGATTGACAGAACATTAACTTGAAGGTAGGAATCTGTAGGAACTGGGCAGTGTCCAGATTTATTTCTGAATACATGCACAAGTTCAAATCATTTTTGGGTTAGGGTTAGGGTTTTATTGACACTTAACAGCAAGACTGCTCTTAAAGACTTCGTGTTGTGGCAATGTAACATGTAAATAAGATTTTATTTATATACAAAAGAATTTCCAAGGATTTGGAATTGGTAAATGCTGGAACTGAAATGTGGCTTGGAAGATGGAAAGAAAACAAGGGAGAGCATTTAGTCTGAATTTTTTCTGCCCAGAGCTAATTCTCTTCAAGTATATTGATCGAGACATGATTCTGTTAATGCTCTGGAGCATTTCTTACCTTGTGATTATACAGTGAAAATAGGAATAAAATGTAGGAAAGCACAACTAGTAGCAGTAATTGAGTGAGAAAAATGTAACTTAAGACACTTTATGTGGTCCTGCCTGACACTTGTTGAAATGAAGTTAACCACAAAACTAGCAAACAAACAAACCCAAACAAAAAAAACCCAAACCAACAGATAATAGTTGGGAGGGAGGAGGGGAACATAGCTGTGTAGAAAGCTGTGAAGGAAAAGTTCTAATCATGGAACCATCAAGGCTGGAGGAGACCTCTAAGATCATCGAGTCCAACCATTAACCTGTCACTGCTGTAACCCCTAAACCAGATCCTCCAGTGCCACATCCAGATGCCTCCCAAACACTTCACTTAATGAACTGCATAAGTATTGTTCTGTCACTTCTGCTTACTTGTTGGTGTGTTGGGTTTTTTTTGAATCTCCTGTTTCTCTTTTAGATTACTGACAGTCCAGTCGTGGGTGCTCTTCGTCCCAGGAATGCTCAGCTGGATTGCTCCAAGCTGGAGATGCTGGGGATAGGGCAGAGAACACCATTTCGAGCTGGGATCAAAGAGTCACTTTGGCCTTTCCTCGTTGACAAGAGATGGAGGCAGACAGTCTTCCATTAGTTTGTAACTTTTTTAGTAGAAGTCTGGTATGTGGCACTTTTTTAAAAAGAAAAAAAATAGTTTTGTATGAGTGTTCTTAAATCGTGACATTTATGAGTTTTCATTTTATCAGGTAAACAGATGGTCTTGCACTAGTGAAACTGTTAGCCTAAAATGAGTTCAGTGACAAAAACTGAGCCTGTTTGATGTCATGGATCTTTCCTGCCATTTGTACCAGTCTAACTTAATACCTGTTCCTAGCAGATTGAGGTTCTTAGTGATCAGTGCCCTGTGATGCTAAGAATGACTCATGTCACTTGCTGATTTACTTTTTGGCTGAAATAATGTTGTTGATGCTTAAGGTCTGTGCCATTGTTGTAAATACCATTTCTCTCCATTAAAAGACATGGTCACTTCCCTTATCCCAAACACCTGAGCTGTTTGCTCTCAACCTCTGAAGGTGAGCGCTTAGGGAGTTAAGCTGAAGTAGGAATTGCTGATGTTTGTTCTGCTTGAGCTCTGATCAAAATGTTTTCTAAAGAAGTGAAACTTTATTTTTGCAATTATGAAGTGTACTTTTTATGCTTGAAATATTTTCAGAATGTTCTGTAACTTTACTGCCTGCAGCTTTGTATTTGTACAGTAAGTCGTATGCATTTGTTTTAATGGTGACTTGTAAAAGCTAGAAGAGGGTGGGAGGGTGGGGGACTACTAGTTTTGACCTGTTTTTGTTGGGGGTGAGGGATTGGAGTTGGAAGGGTTTTATAATTTCTTTTTTTTGACTGGGTAGTTGTTTGGTTTTTGTATAAAAGCATGAAATCTCTTCATCTTTCTCTTTTTTTGGGGGCAGTATTCGGGATTGGTTAAATTAGTGGAAGGTGTTTGTTAGTCAATCCACGTGAGGAGGAGAGGAAAGGTGTTCAAGGATTTGTAGCACTGTGGCTTCTTTTGCACAGGCTGTCAGACC
>NW_008662163.1:10761-32546 GCF_000695815.1 Acanthisitta chloris
CAGCAAAGTGTTGAAGGTTTGCACCGTAACAGTGGAACCACAGTAGTCTAATATAAGAGAGTCTTTAATCTGCTTAAGTCTAGTCTTTAAAGCTGGACTCACTAGCCAGATAAAGTGGAGACAGAGCATGGATTGTAAAGGTTTGCTTCCTTCTGAAGTTGTACAGTCACCGATATAAATGTTCTGATATTGCAGCAGGTTATTAGTAAAATCAGGAAAAGGTGCAATTGGATGATCCTTTATTTTTCTGAGGCTGAAATGAAGGGGGAGGGAAAGATGTTTAGATTTAATTTAATTAAAAAAAGAGAGTGTGGAGGGAGACACACAAAAAGAGACCAACTGAAGGTCTTGTCAAGGTCAGCTTTACATTCAGTCATTTCATTTCAACTGGCATATGCTAAGCATTCATAATTCTGGTTTGGTTTTAGTCTGAACTTCTGATATACACATGGAAACCTATCTCCAAATGACAATAAATATATATTGCCAGCATGAGAAACAGTTGTGGATTCTTTCTTTGCCATCAGGATTTGTTTATCTGCATCATAAATATTTGCCATTCTTGAAATCTGTTTGCCCTTTCAGTGTTGTTGTTTTCCCTCTTTAACTCAGTAACTGTTTCCAGAGTAAGATCAGGTTGGATCAGTTTCTCTGTCACTGCCTTGGGGATGTGATACATGTACACACAAAAGGTACAGAAGGTTTTGAAAATATGAGCCTGAAACATCCTGGGCCTCAGTGCTGGATGGGGAAGATTCTGCCTACATCCCCTCCCCTTGCTGGAGCAGTTTGACCAGGAAGCAAAAAGGATCACTTCTCCCCAGACAGAAAGCTCCCAGTTGGGATGAGTTGGGCATTTCACTGGGAGGAGGAACTGCAATTTCTGAACAGTTTTTTCGCTGAGGAAGTGAGAAGTAACTGAGTTTTTGCTGAGTAACTTGCTTTTTGCTGAGCAAGTTAGTTAGTCCCAATCTTAGTGCTCTGAGCGCTGATCTGTGACATCCAAGTGTATAACAGCCCTGTACCTGCCCTGCTTTGTTGGCACTGACTGCTGCCCACCACAGTGCCATGGACAGACACATACCTGCTGCACTTCTGTTGCAGAGCTGCTGGATGCCCTTGAAACCAAAGCCAGATGTGCTACAGGAGCAGAATTGTGGAACTTTGATGTCAGTTAATCGCTGATTTTTATCTTTTTTTGAGCGCTGAAATATAAGAGGAAACTATCTAAGTTTCAAACTGGTTTTAGTTCTTAAATTGGATGAATATTTACATTCAATCCTAGGGTACATCAAACTTCCCAGGTTAAAACAAACCAACAACTGAAACAAACCAACAAAAACCCCTAAACTAACAAAACTATGTATGGACTTGTTTTCCTTTTCATTCTATATTTGCAGAATCATTTTTGTGTTTAGTAAAATCTGCAGCTGTTCAACCAGAAAGGGGTGGTTTGGGGAACTTTCAGCATTCCAGAAGAAGTTTCTATATAAGGTGTTGGCACTACGATTCAGTTTCTGTGTGTGTTGCACCATGAATGTGTTGGTACCCTGGACAATACTTAGTTTGCCCACTCAAAAAAAAAGGAGGATGTACTAATTTGTTAAAAGAAGGATCTGGACCTAGTAAGAGGAGAGTGTTGTAACTCTGGAGTGAATTTCAAAGGCCGACACTGTGACTGGAAGATAGACAACAAGAAATGTATCCAAAAAATGTGATTCTCTTACTTACATGCCTGAATGGTTGGATGACCAAAGGTACAGAAGAAAAATCAAGGCCGTATGAGTTTTTCCACCTGCTGCTGCATCCCTTGCACAACAAGTTGTTCAGATGTATCCAAATGCTATGTTTAATGCAAACTATATTCCCACCTAGACCAGGGGGGTTGGTCCTGGTGCTTGGTTGCAGTTCTGACAGTTCAAAATTTACTTTGAAGTGTAAGGAAAATCAACTTAAAAGCTTTTGGAGTAGGTCACACTGACTTTCCCCAGATTCAATGGGTAGGTCCTTTCATTCATTACCTTTCATGGTATGGCTCAGAAGTATAATCCAGATTGAAGGCATACGATATTAATCCTTTAACCAGGAATTTTGGTGTAATTCTGCCTAAATTCTGGCAGAAGGGAGGATGAACATCAAGCTGTCATAATTAATTACATGGAAAGTCCCAAGGTGAGATATTGAATCCCTTTGTAGAAATGTGTGGATTCTGTGCAGGTAAATAGACACTTTTTTTCAATATGTTAATGATGAAGTTTAGCAATCTATTTATTTAGCAATGTATATAGACTCTATAAAATAAATACCAAGCTCCACTTGGCTATGATTTCTTTCTTTCACAACCATCAGCTGAAGGCCCTGACATTAGGAAGGTGAGAGCAAGTATGTTCTTAAGGGTCATGTCTGTTTGGTGCATAGTTTTCCTTCCAGGAAGAATTGTTCTTAATGCTTAAAAGGTGAAAATCAGAGCAAGTTACAAAATCAGTAGCAATCATCTTAGACATAAATGCCTAAACCAAGATACATCAACAACAGTTCCTCTTAATTTTTTTGTACCAAGTCACGAATAAGGAATCATTATTTCAGAAGTTACAATAGGAAATTAGAAACTGATTGACTGTCAGTGCTATGAAGAAAAGCCTCACTGTCCAGTTACAGCTTCAGGGGATCTGTGTCCTCAGCATCCCCCTTGGAGCCTGCAGTCTCCAAGACACTTTACTACTAGATTGACACCTTGGATGACATCCCCCTCCTTTGGTTATACATCCCTAAAACAGCATCATAGATACTGCAAGAGACAGTGGAGCTAACTCAGAAATTTTCCAATCACTTTTAAACTATGTTGCTATTGAAAGAATTGGCCATACTCCTCTCTTCCTCTCTGGCTTTGTGTTCTGGCTCTATGCCACTGGTGCTGTTTGTGTTCGTCAACACAAGCCCAGGAACTGTTTGGGGTCAAAATCATTGTGACTGCAGGAGACAGTCTTTGTATTCAGAGCAAAGAATGGCCTCTTCTTACAGGAGCAGTGCCAATTTCTTCCAGGTTAGTGGTTGTGGAAGGATGAGACTGGTATATATACACCACATACTGTATAGTGCCATGTGAGGAGTCCTGCTGGAATTAATGCTAGGGTTATTGGATGTTTATATTCATTTAATCATTACTGTCTGTCAGCCAAGGGGATAAGGAAAGGTCACTGGTTTTAAAGTCTCATTTTCTGTTTAGACTGCAAAGGTGCTGCAGAAGCCCAGAAGATAAGTGGCTAATGTGTATGTCTCAAACAGTGATAGCCACATGGCTGTGGAGCCAACCAAGGACACAGTGGTAAGGACATGCTGTGAGGAAGCACAGTGCAAGCACAGGAATGAGGTCTAGGCAGGGGCATGGACTGTAGGGGGGCATCAAGACCACCAAAGACCTCTGAAGCCTTCAGCTGAAGTAATTCACTCAGCCTTGCTGCCATTACCCACCTACAGCAACATCACACACACATGAGGATGTGGCTGAACTTAAAGCATCTGAGTCTGTTCTGCTAGAGGTGAACGTAGCAATCTGAACTAGGACAGTGGCTGAGACCAGTGATAATACAATGAGAGAACTTAATTTCAAATCATGTCAGTGCTTTCTGCCCTGATTTATGTGAGGTTGTTTTACACTAACGAGTGACATAAATTATCCAAGTTTTTAACCATTCTGTTCCCACATGCTCTGCAATTAAATCAGAGCTGGATATTCTTTTTAAGTGGTACATCTTTTTTTAAGCTGCTGGCTTGATGTGTTGAATTTGCAGCCAGTCACATACAAAACTGCTGGTGCATCTAGGGATTGCAGTATTACATGAACTGTATAATAAGATAGAAAGAAATATCCTACAACATACACTGGTTTTGATGAGATTTTGGAGTTTAGAGATAAATTGAATAGTAAACTTAGTGCTGTCTTGAGGGTCCCTGAGTTGCAGAGTTCAGCTCAGTGAACTTGTGGCTTTGCAGTGTTGTTTGTTTACTTTGTAACTTGCCTGAATTTGTATTTAATTAAAACCTTAGAGAAGTGAGGCTTCTGCCTGAAATGGCCTCTTTATAACCTGAGAAAGGGCTCTGGAGGGGGATTGGCTGTCGTGTGACACTAGCTTCCAAAATAATGACTGCTGTGTAATGTTACAGGGCATTTGCCAGCATGAAAAAATGCCATTAATAGTTATGGAAAAAGAAAACGTGTGTAGACAGCAGGGATTAGGAATTACATTAAGAAAACCATTACAGCAAAGATTTCTGTCTATGCTTAATGTTCTGCTGATTTCAGTAGGGTTCCTTACCATCTTACATTTAAGTACAGGTATAAAACTTGGAAGCATCAGTGCTTGGGAGGATCTTGATGAGAGGTGAATAAGGACACAGATTATCGCCTTACATGTATTTTTAAGTTTTGATCGTGCTCTGTTGGGGTTACTGTAATTCATGTCAGTATCAAAGAGTGCAGCAGTTAAGTTCCAAAGCTTTCACTGCAGTCTGGGAACTGCTGGTGATGGCAGTAAGTGCAGTCCAGCTTGTTGCACTGTCTGTGTGGGAAGTTTCCAAAACAACCCAGTACTTCACAGTTTCAAACTCCAGGTTCTGTTCTTGCCTCTTGATTCAGCCAGTGTGTTTTGATTTTGAACTCAGCAACAAATGGTTGAATTTCAGGATTACTGATCATCATCCTTAGGGAGTGGCCTCCAAATTTGAGTCATTAGAATACAGGACAATCAGGACAGTAGTTTTGAAAGTCCTGAATGATGGATGAGCAAATAAGGTATGGAAAAAAGGCTTAACATGAGTCAAGGTTAAAGAATCCATAAAAAAGAAGCTTGGATTTGTGTACCAGTCCTAGCCACTTAGTTCTGTTGACTCAGGAGATATAAAGAGGTAGCACAAATATCCTATGGAAGTTCAATTTGTTCAACAACAATCTTGAAGAACTCATCTCTGGGGCAAACACCTGAGACATACTGGGAGGACAATGCCAACTGCTTCATTTCAACTGTGAAGAAAATTGTGTCCTTCTCTTTAACAGCTGGAAGAAACAAATGGGATGAATCTACGACCTGGGGAGGTGATGGAATGCATGCTCAGCAAGTCTGCAGATGGCACCAAATTGTGAGGAGCAGTTGTTTGCTCAAGGGCAAGGCTGTCTTTCAGACAGAGCTGAACAAGGGAACAGACAACTGGAACCTTGTTAAATTCATCAAGGTCAAATGCCAAGGGCTGTACCCAGGAAGAAAAAGCCCCTTGTAGTTGATCCAGGCTGGCAAGCAGCTCTGCAGGAAAGGCCATGGGGTCCTGGCATGCAGGGAGCTGCTGGGCAAGGGACAAGGGACATGAACTGAAACGAGTGGTTCAGACTGGACATAAGGAAAGACTCTCACATCACAGCAACAGTTGGGCACTGAAGCAGATTGCCCAGAGAGGCTGTGCAGACCAGACAAAATAAAGCCACCTGTCCTTACCTCAGAGCTGACTCTGCTGAGGTCAGGTTAGTGACCTCCTGTGGTCTCTGCAGGCTGAATTATCCTGTGATCCCACAACAGACAAAGGTTAAGAGAATTAAGAAACGTAGAAATAAGTAAAACACTAATTTATAAGCAGCAAATAGCCAGGGGGAAACCTAGTAAGGAAGCTGAAGATGAATTGTGCTGGCACTGCAGTCTAAGTGAATTTATTTGGCCTGTTATTCATGAGAAAGGCTGAAGCAGGTCAAATTCTGGAAACTGGAGTAAGTGAGATGATGTTAAAAGGTTTTATGACTGCTGGTGCAGAAAGGCAATTAGATGTATTGAAAACCGACAAGGCACAAGGTCAAGATGAATTATATATTTCAGCATTCTAGCAGGAGTGTGAAGAGAAATATTTTGAGCAGCAGTTTGCAACAGGGGAGGTTCAAAAGATGGGTATGAGTCTGAAGAAATAACAAACATGTCCTTGTATAGAAAGAAGCTTTATTTTGCCCAAATTCAGTTTCCACATGAAGACAGCAGGAAGGGAAGAGTTTGTGAATAGAAGAAGGGTCCAAATGAAAGCAAAACACGTTCCTCTGTGTGATGTTGTGTATATTTTCTCAAAGTAATTAAATTGTAAATCAATGGTCTTGCAATAGTTTTACTGTTCCTTGCAAGAACAAGCAACATGAGCACACAGAAGCCAGTGGGTGACAGCAGCAGGCATTTTTTATCCCCTCCCAGGTATGAGAGCATCAAACAGGCATTATGAAGAGCTGCTTGATTCATGTAAGTGGAGCAGTAGCTTCAGATGTTCTCCCTGAGGTCCTACACGCTTCCTAAACTATGGGGGACTGTACTTTCTCTGATTATCTAAAGGAAAACTAAGCAGGAACCAAGTCTGTGCATGACTGTTGCAAATCTTTAGTGGATAGTTAGCTCCAACAACAATGCAACTGTGTACACTGATGACAGTGATACACAAAGCCAAGATACTAGAGGAGAAAAAAAGAGGCAATGGAAGCACAAGATAACCAGTATCCAGAAACAAATGTCCTCTATCTGAAAAGAGTCAAATAAATTAGTGGAAATGAAGACATACTTAACTCAGTAACTAAAATATTAACAGGCATAATATTCATCTTATCTTTTCATGCAAACAAGATGTAAATAACAATACTGGAAGAGCAAACCTCTCTTACACACACCATTCTGCAGCAGGCAGTGCTTGCCTCAGTGCACACAGAGCCTGCACACTTACTAGGAGTACCATTCACCTCAACTTGACTTTTAAAAGCACAAATGCAAGATGTTATCTCCAGCCCATGTGAACTGGATGCATAATACTAATTTGAACCTTCACTTGGACTTTTGATATCCCCACTCTTCATTAGCTACTCTGCAATTAAGTGAGGAGCTCTGCACAATGTCCTCCTGCTGAGAACTGTTCTAGTTTGTTCTCTCAGGAGAAAAAGTACATCTTCAGTTTCTAGAAACCTGATTCATCCAGCTGTGATGGGAGGGGGGGAATTCCTGGTAAGTGCCTGCATATCCCACAGATCTAGAGGCTTTTCTTCTGGAAATTAATGTTGAACTAATGCAGAGGAAAGGAAAAAAAGCCATTTAAAAACAAGAAGTCCAGACAAATGAGGGAACTGTGAAAGCACTGGCTCTGGGCCTCTCACAGGACAGTGCAAAGGGCTCTGTATTTCCCCCCTCTCTCTGGGACAACACAAGTGGAGTTGGATGGAAGTTCAGCAAAATATTCAGTCTTTGAATATTCACTCTGTATTCAGTCTTTCTTTTATTTCTATTTTAGTTACAGATCTCAGGTTATGATGGGTCTTTTTTCTGTTTGAGTTTTGAAGAGGACTTGAAAAAGGATATATAAGGCAGAAACTAAGAGTATGACAATGACTATAAGGGGCAGTATATGAAGCAGAACAAATACTGAACAGGGATGAAAAATGCGTGGTAAAGTATTTAATGTGTGGAAGGCTCAGAGATACAATTTTAGGGTCTACTGCAGGTATAGGTCAGGGCCTTGGGAGGACCTTTTCCCCTGGGTCTGATTCTGCTTACCATCATGGTCCCCTCTCCCTGTCAGCTGTGACCAGTGGATGAGGAGCTCAGCCTGCCCCATTGGCAGCCCCTTCTGCTTCTCCTGGCCAGGGAACTGTTAAGAAAGGCACTTTCAGCTTGGTTTTTTTGAAATTGTCAAGCCTATGTGAAAGAAAAAGTCTCTAGGCTGGGTGAGATTAGAGAAGCATAACTTAAAAAGTTTCCCTTCTTGAGTCTTGGTGGTGCCATTTTGACTTTTTCTTTATAAAGTATGTATTTTACTGATAATTTATTAAAGGACAAAGCATGGCATTAGGCACCAGTGAGCATCTAATAGAAGCAGAATGACTAGGAGAAGATTGAGAACACTGCAGGCTTGTAAATCTGATCTCAGCAGCAGAAAATACATGGAGAGCAATTATGCACACAGAACATTTAGATATATGTAATTGCTTAAGGGGAGTCAGCATGGATCCTGGAAAAGAAGATTAGGCAAGATAAATGTGCTTGGCAGCTCTGAGTAGGCAGGACAGCTAGAGTGGATATCATTTATCTGGATTATGGGGAGGGAGGGGAAATTTTTTAATCCTGTATCAACCAAAATACGACTCATTTTCCAAGTCCATAAACATAGCCTGACAAAGGAAAGCTCATGGACTGGATTATGGCAGGTAGAGACAACAGGCATAAATATCATGTAACACTTTGATTACACAAATTCCCCATCTGATTTTCAGACACTGCTTGGTGAGCCCCTGAGGCTTTGTGTTTCTCTGTTGCATTTAAGTAACCCCCACTGACTTCAGCACTGTCCTGGCATACCCTGAGCCATTGCAGCAGTTTCTGTAGTGGGGGCTTGAGCCTGTGCCCACCTGCAAATATCTCGTGCCACCAAAGTCAGGAGCAGAGGGCTCCAACCTGGCATCAAGGACCCTGGGAGTAATCAGCTCACCCATGTTAGGATGTGTTAAGACCATGTGTTGCATTAACTCAGGGATGGAAACCACTGGATCCAAAACAACTCTATGAGCCTCCATTTCCATCTCCAGCAGACATTCTTAGGATTTTACTTTTACTCTACATGTAACATTTCAGAATTTAGCTCAGAGCAGAGCAGGGGCATTTTCACCCTAGATTATATGGCTGGGCTGGAAAACTCTTCACAACTTGGACCCCAGTGGATTTTTTATAACTCCAGTTGCAGTTGTTGTAGGTGCCCATTCCAGGCAGATCCTGTGCGAGGGCTCTCCTATTGCCTTCCCTGTGCAGTGCCACCACTTCCAGAGCAGGTGTCCAGCACTCCTCAGGGATCAAAACCAGATGGAGCTTTAAAACTGAAATCACTGCAAAAGGTCATTTCCATTCTGTACTGAAGGCTTCACCCAGTTTACACAGAAGAATTAAAATGGTTAGAGTACCTTTTGCAGGTCACAGCCTCATTTTCTAGTTCTCAAGCCCTAAGGGAGCTGTTTCATAGGGACTTCTGGCATTTGGATAAGTCCTTTAAATCCACACTGTAGCTGTTCCATGCTGCCCAGACTGCAACATGGTAAGCACATCTGTTCCAGTTGTGCTTTACAATTATTTCCCTCCATGAAGCTACATTTTTTGTACCAACCCATACTCAAGTCTGAGGCCAGAGGCACCACTTCCCTACATGAAGCTACATTTTTTGTACCAACCAATACTCAAGTCTGAGGCCAGAGGCACCTTCACCCCTAACAAACACTACAACATTTAGTTAAAAAAGAACAACTCTGCAAGAGTTTTCAGCTCATTTTTTTCTGTTCTGGAAGGGAATCACAACAACCAGTGCAGGAGAGATGTCAGAGTGGAGAGTGAAACCACAAGGCTCAGCTCAGCTCAGCTCCTGTCCCCACACAGGGTGGAGAGGTCCCACCAGCCCCTTGCAGTGGCTGATGGTGCTGTGCAGCTTGGAGTGGTCTAGAGTGAGGACAGCACATGGATCCATGCTGGGGCCACGAGGGAGCAGCTGCAGGTTGGTTGATACTGAGAAGCAGACTGAAAGCAGGAATTGAACAGTTAAAGCTGAAAGCATAAAGGAGAACTTACTAATAGCACTATTTTGGCTTAATTAGCAAAATAGCAAGGATTGCATAGCACGGACAAGAAGCTTCACTAATGGTATTGTTTTGGCTTGGTTGGCGAAACGATGCACCTTATCTATAAGGCAGTAGAACTAACTAGACTCAAACCTTGGCAGTAGGAGGAAAACTAAGACCATATGAGGTGTGGAATAAAGAAACAAAATGTTCAAGGTAGAGGCAAGGTCAGCAAGGAATGCAAAACTGTCCAAAGAGGTAAACGGTTGCGTAATAAAGGTGTCCAAAGGGTATTGAGGAAGAGGAGACACTTCATCTTCACAACCACCAAACGACCACCAGGACCATGGGACTGATGCCAAGAGGGAGGAGATAGAGGAGTATATGATAATGACTTTCAAGAACTAATTATAATAATAACCACCCATTCCTGGAAAAAATAATAATAACCACCCATTCTTAGAAAGAATGAATATGTATGAGCCTTTAATGTATATAAACTGTGAATGTTTTGTCCCTGGTTGCATAAGTTTGGTGGAACGATCCCCCTTGTGCCCAGCGCTGAATAAACAAATCCCTGCTACTCAGAGATACAAGTCTGGGAGTAGTTCTTTTCCAGCCTTTTCTCGGCATCAGTTTCTTACTCATCCCTTTGCTTACATCCATTTAGGATTCTTCCAGGGCTGTGTTCAGGACTACTGTCTCCTTGTTCCTTCTCTTGCAGTAAGCAACACTAACTTGAGAAAATTTCAGGGGAAATCGGTGTTTAGGTGCTATGACATGATTTATGGTTGAAGTGTAGTGGTTTAAGCTGATCACTTCAAAGAGAGATTGAAGATTATTTTTCACTGATCTTTAAATATTTCTGAGCTCCCCAAGCTGTAAGCTGAGCTGAGAGCTGAGGTGTGAAGCTCCATGTCTGTGCTGTGCTGGTGCAGGTGTGCCCTGGGTGGCTGCTAGGGCTGTGGGACCTTCTGTGGGGACAGCACTGCCTTGGAGTGCTTGGCTGCCACCTTATAAACACACAGCTCTGGTGTGTCTTCCAGGGAATGCATGTGCTGCTCTGAGTCCCTGTGGTTTATGGATACACATGTGTCTTTATCCTCTGTCTTTGTGGGCAGTGTTGTGTTTTGCATTAGTGGATCATAAAAACCAGATGTGAAGGTTCTTAGTGCTCCAGGTGATATGCATTAAAACTGTGGATGAAGTTTCTAGGTGATAGTTACACTCCACCTAGTTAAGGGAAAATGTTGAGAATACACTTTTATTTTGGTTTTGTGCTGGGCAGAGGTTACAGAATGGAGAGTTATGAATGTCTTCACCTCTTCCTTCAGGTGGGGGATAAACCACCTCTTTTTCTCAGCCTTGTTCCCTCAGGTAAGTGCAATCAGCTCAGTGCTGTTCTTCGAGCCTGCTCATTTTCCCTGCAAAAGGAAGAAAAGGGGCAGGATAGGTGCTAATGTCTTCTAGTAATGCATTAAGTAGTGCAGCTTAGCATGGGATAATGATGTGAGCAGCCTCTGAACTGTAGTAGGGTAGAGTTTGTTTCTCAGGACAGGTGAGCTCCAGATGCTGGCTTGGGAAGAAGCCTACTCTAGTGCCTAATCCCAGGACAAGAGCAAGCACAGCTATTGCTGGAGAACTTCACCAAGCCTGCTCTTGAGACCTACCCATCCTGGAAAGTTTACCATCTCCTTAAATACTCTTCTTATGCTTTACCCTTCTGTTGTGAGACAGGGGTATTTTTTGTGTGTGTTGTGGTGGTGGTTTATTTTAGTTTGGGTTTTTTTGTGGTTTTGTTAGTTTCTTTTTTGTTTGCTTCTGTTTAGTTGTGGGTGGGTCTCTTTTTTTTTTTTTTTTTTTGAGTTCTCCTCTTGTTTAATGAGAGCTCTGTGTGCACTGTGAAAGAGATATAAGACACTGAAACTGAAGTAAGGCAGCAAAGATGATTTGCAGTGGCCTTTCCTCCTGGAGTGTTGCTAACTTGCTCAAGAATTTGTGTTTGGGAGCTGTGGTGTTTGCTTTGACTTTGAAACTTGTCTAGGAGTCCCTGCCTGGGACCAGGGCTTTCTTGTGTTACTGCAGCAAAACACACTGATGGTGATGGGGATGGGATATGAGGGAATTCCTGTGTTTGCAGCTATTAGCCAAACACAGCAGTGGGCAGTGACAGGGATGGGATATCCTCGTGCTGGCCACAGTTATCTGAGCACAGCAGTGGGTAATGATGGGGATGGGCTATGGGATATCCCTGCTCTAGCTGCAGTTATCCAAACACAGGACAGGGATGGGCTATGGGATATCCCCATGCTGGCTGCAGTTATCCAAATACAGCACCGGGCAGTGATGGGGATGAACTATGGGATATCCCTGCATTGGCTGCAGGTATCCAAATGCAGCAGTGGTCAGTGACAGGGATGTGCCACGGGGTGGATGTGCTATGGTGTATCCCCACATTGGCTGCAGTTATCCAAATGAAGCAGTGGTGTATGGAGTGGGTGGATGCGTTGTGGGGTGAGCATGCTGTGGGATGGGATGGACACACTCTGGAATGGGTGGACACACTGTGGGATGGACATGCTATGGAGTGGGTGGATGTGCTGTGGGGTGGACCCACTGTGGGATGGATGTGCTGGGGGGGGTGTGGATGCTCTGGGGTGGGGGGATGCTCTGTGGGATGGTTGTGCTGTGGGACGGACATGCTGTGGGGTGGATGCGCTGTGGGATGGATGCTCTGTGGGACGGACGTGTCCCCGTTCCTCGCTCCGGGCGCAGTTCCCCGCGCTGCCGGCGCTGTGTGTGCTCGCTGTGGCCGCCAGGGGGCAGTGCCGCCCGCTCGGGCTCTCGGCTCAGTGTCACATTCCTTTGGCTTTGCTGAGCATCTTCTCCCGTTTATTGAAGCGTGAGGAATTTCGTGTTTGCGGGTAGAAGAAGATAGGTAGTTAAAAATTTATAATGTGTATTATTTCTTTATGTATTTATATTGATGCAAGCGGCCAAGTAGCTGATTTATCTTCATTTGTCAATTTGATGGACATGTGCTAATTGTGGGAGTAGGATGCTCGTTTCCCTGCTGATGGTATTTAGTTGGTAGTGTGTACACATCACTTGCTGGATGCTACCTGCCAAGCCTGTCATTAAGATTTCAGGTGTGTTTTTCTGCAGGGAGTGTAAAATGGCTGGAGGCAATAGGATCATTTTTTGGGAGTGTGTGTGGGAATATGTTTGCCTGTTCTTTTTGTGCAGGATGGCTGAGAAGCAATAACAATGGCCTAACGTCTGAAAGTTTTGTGACTTCAAGCATGTTGTTGCATTGTACTTTTCTCAACTGGTAAGAAAATCATGAACACAATTGATTTGGGATTTTTCTCAAAAAACATACGGAGATCTTGGGGTGGAAAACACTCTACAGGATTTAGTTTTGCTGATCTAGCTAAAGCATAAACAATCTCATTTTCATAATGTGTGAAATTTCTCTGTTTTAAATGGAGTGTTCATCTGCTTCATTTGGAAGTGTCAGTTACTTATACATGATGACAGAAGTGCATTAATAAAGCAGTCAGGAACAAAATGCCAGAGTCTTCTCATTCAGCCTCTTGACACCCTGGAAATCCTAGTGTTTAGTTTTCACTTATTGCAGCAGATTGCATAAGTATTGAAAGGAAATGCACCTAATCCTGAAATGCACTTTTGGCCCCTTGTCTTTGACCCTGACACAAATGTTGGCATTGGAAATAAAATTCTGGCAGCTTTGCTTGGTTCAGTAAAGACAAGTTTGCAGAGACAGACAGGAAATCCATTCCTACTCTGTAGATTTATCACAAAAATGCCTAGAGCAAACAACAAAGTAAGTTTGCTTTGCTGGAAACAAGCTCACACCTTTGCTCTTTCAAAGATCCTGTTTACAAGTTAAAGCCATGGCTCAGACTGTCGTCTTAAACTACCAATCTATAGGTGCTGCCTGAAGGCACTTGCAGAGAAAAAAAATCAGGAGATATCCTGCTGCTATCATGGTCTAACAGAAGTGCTTGATGTTCTGAATATAGAATGATAGTGTTTCAGTAGCCTGAGAGCCTGGAGAGCTGAGGCTGGAACGATGGCACACGTGTGCTGCCACCAGCAAAATGATTGCTCTGCATAGGAAAAACCCAACTGACGTTATCCAGGCCAACACAAACCTTTCTGGTGCAAAATGCATTCCCAACGAGCCTATTAATGGGCTATATCATAAAATGATTTCAAAAAGGTCAGTTGAAATGACTTTTGATGTTATCTCCCTCAAAGGCTTTGCCTATACTGGGAATAGAATTGTGTTAGAAAACGGTGTTGAGGCACAGTTTGAGTTCAGCTCTTGCTGTTCCATTACGACAATGATTTGGCAGCCTGGCAAGAGCTTGGATGAGATGTTAGCAGCTATATTTTCTCCTTGGAGGAGGAGGGGAAGGTTTTGAATTTTGTTAGATTCAAACCAAGTGCTGTGAGGCAAAGGTGGTTTGAATTTTTATTTTTATTTTGTCTTTAAGATGGCTGGTTTTGTGCTAAATGTTCTTCTGTCTTACAGGTCACGGGTGGCACAAAATTCATCTTGGATGACTTGAAAGACTATTGCCAGCATGGCTTTCCTTCTCAGAATAGACCTAGTCTGTATTTGCAAGGAAGAGAATGAAATAAAATGATTATAGACTGTGAAACAGACCTAGCAATGAAAGCCTGTTATAAGCACAGAACAAGAAATTGCTGCTGGCACGTGGTGGTTGTGAAAGTTAATGAATAGAAGGAAGGAGGTGATGAAGGAGTAAAGGTGTAGGTTTGTTATGCTGGCTACAAAATGAGTGCAATAACTCTGTACTACAATTGGGAAAAAAAATCCAGGCATTTCAATGCCCAATTCCATCCTCTGTTTGCAGGCAATAATTGATTTGTATTTAGGCACTCTAAGGAAACAGCACATGGAGGTGACTCATTAGGATCACTGATAACTGAAGTGTGAAACTCCATTTGAAATATAGAAACAGATCTATTAAAAAGAAATAAAAATTTCTCACTTTCTTTTCTGTCTAGGAAAATGCTGTCAATGCTTTTCTCTAACTATTTCCTCTTTCCAGAAGAAGTTCATACAGATAATGAAGTAGGGACCATGGTGTGGGCAGGACTACAAAACAGAAGAAAATCTCCAAAATTCTTACCCATGGAAACTGGTGGTGGCTGCTGCTTTCTTTGTATTCTCTTGTGATGGCTGGTTCTGCATCATCACTCACTTGTGTGTGTGTTTATTACATTCTCAGTTCCAATGTGGAATCTTTTCTTTGCATTGAAAGATCACCTACAAATACAATGGAAATGAAAGAGTACAATGGAAATGAAAGAGTACAATGTCACATCTGAATGTTTGCTCAAGAACAGGTGCCTTATCTTTAAAATCCTCTTGATGGCACTGGAGCCTTAGATATACATACTTGGAAGCTCTTTCTTTCGGGTACCAAATCCTATTATCTAGGTTAGCTCATCTGTATTCAAAAGATCAATGTTGCATTATTACAAAGATCCTTTCAAGTGTAAAAAGGATGGCACTTCATTACAGAAAGTAAAAGAAACTAATCAAACTTTCTTGGTGAAATCATTGACTTTTTAAAGTAAAGGGCAAGTTTAAGAATTTGAAAGTCCGAAATGTAAGAGTCTTACAGTTGAGGCTCTGTGCTGCTCTAACTTAAATCTCCTCTAACACAGCCCTTGGATTTTCATATAATCTGGAGAAGAAAGTGGTGTGATGTAGCTCTCCTGATGGCTTTGATTCAGCCAAGTTGCCATTTGCCCTCCTGAAATCTGATGTTCTGTACAGCTTAGAGAACTGTCCAGTGTGCAAAGAGAGTCTTTACAGAGAGCACAGATGAGATAATCTCTCTGTTTAGGACAGTTAGGTTGTGATTTAGCACTGTGCATGTATTCAGTAAACCTGAAGTCATAGTGGACTTAGCTTGTGTCCTTGTCCAGGCTGTCATGGTTTGTTTTTCTGTTGTCCCATTTGTGAAAGGACAGCACACAGCTGACAGGCAGCTCTCCTGTCTCATGCCTCTTACTTGCAGCTTTCCAAGTGCTTTGTTACAGAAGTGGTTATTGCTTCTTTACATTGTCTGCAGACAGACAAAGACAGAACTCAGACCACTGAATTTCCACTCCTCAATGAATTGGTACTGATTAGCAGCTCATCTGTGAACGCCTCACTGTGAATATTGGTAATTTGTGCTAGATTTACCTATTTTTTTTAATTTATTTCCCTTATCTGATCAGGTGATGTGTGTAGCTCACCTGCACTGGCAGATCTTGCCATTGAAACTGCTGCTCAGAATTCCCTTTTGGTGACTGAGTGCTTGGTTCATATTTTGTGAATAAATCTCTAGCATCTGATCATCCACAGAAATGAACATAAACGGGTTATGAATGCAGCCAAATAAAAATTCAGCTTCGGTTTACATGCATATTCATGAATGTTTCTTCTCACCACTTCCACTGACAACAGGCAGGAGCAAAACTGAGTTGCCAAAGTTCAGTGCAATCCCAGATCGTGCAGGCACTTACAGCAGATCAGTCTAGCCAACTTGCACCAGTTCTCACTCTGAACTTGGAGGAAGCTGTTTTGAATTCAGGATGCAATTGTCTTCATCAAATAATTTGGAAAAGTTAGAAAATATGCCTTAAAAAGCAGAACCAAGAAAGCAAAATAGCTGAATTGCTTCAGTGATCAACTGAATGGAGTTTGGATTGGATTGAAACATCCTGATATACTATACTGACTGAATTGGGATTGGATTGAAGCAGACTAGTTTTATTGGCTTCCAGCTCCCTTGTTGGTGTTAAGAGTGTCACAGTACTCTACTTTTCATGGATATTTTTTTCCCCTCTGGGTTTCAGGTTCTCAAAAATGTCTTGTGATGTACATGTTAGAGGAAAGCTCAAGTGAGTTATTTCACAATGGGAATATTCCAAGTAATTTTGTGACATGTCTAGGAAGAAGTTGAAGGAAGATGTGGCTGTGGTACCTAGTCCTGGATGCTGACATATCTGAAATAATTGTTCCAATTTGTTCTGATCTGACACTTACTTTGTGAATTAGTTGTAGTGGTTATTGTATGTGCAAGATGTGTTGTGTTAATTCTGAGCAGGCATTTCCTCAGAATACATGTTTACATTCTTGACTTTGGCCACCCAGGGATACCCTCAGAATACATGTTTACAGTCCATTCTTGACTTTGGCCACCCAGGGATAGCAGCATGTTCAACTTCAGTTGCTCTTATGCCAGGGCTTCTTCCTCTGTTCAAGAGCTGTTTCCTATGGGTTGTGATCTGTCTTCTGACATGGTAACAGGAGTGGGTTCTCTTATTTAATTGTTTTGTTGGATTCCTTTTGTCATTTGTTGCTGAGAAGGCTGCACATCCTCCTTGCATGAAAAGGAAACAGATTTGTTTGTATGAGGAGAGGAAACTTCTGCCTATAGCATTGACTTCTATAACACTGGTTAGTTCCAGCTGAATTTCTCAACATTAGCTTCTATAAGAGGAGTAAATATTCCTTTCCAGCCAATTTACTTTGCAGGTAACTACATAAAAGGCTTCTCCAGGTAATCTGATTAAGATGAAATGAAAAGCCAAGGTAGGTCATAGTAATAAAAATGTATTCGACAACAAACTGGCATTCAGTGATTGTTAACTTGCTTTCCATATGAGGTCTGTGCATCACTCAAAACACTGAAATTCTCAAATTGGTTTTCTGCACAGTGGTAATACTTTACCCTAAACGAGGGAAAATTGTTCAAATTACTTTTCTTTTCCTTTTTTTTTTTTTCTTTTTACACTATGGAAAACTCAGCACTAAGTAGATTTCAGCAGTGTGGGTATCTTAAGCTGGTGCTGAATCAGTTTTCAGGTTGATGTCACTGAATTTTCCCAGAGATGAAAGTTTTCCTGTTGTGTCCCAGGCTCTGATGCTTCCTTGCTGTTCCCTCAGTGTATATAGGATTTGATCTGGAAAATGCCAGGTCAGTTTTACATGGACTATTGCTCTTTCTATTGCTCTATTTATTTTTCTCTCTCTGTCACAGAGCTTTTTAATTATAAACCCCATGATGATACAATCTGATGGTGATAGTTTTTAGTTCTTCATTTACAGTAAAGACACTGATAACATGAGCCACTCTAGATAGCTCTCCCTGTGGTCACCTCTGGCATTCTTGGCTGGGGGTTGTCATATCACCTGGGCACACCAGTCCAGCCCTTGTGTCCATGCTAGCATGTCCAATAAAGTGAGCCTGACCTGTGCTAACATCCTTAGGGTTATGTGTTATACATCACTGGAGAGAAAGTCCTTATGTGACACATGTTCTAGTCCTAATGAACATGAAAATGCCTAGATAAGGGAGCTGCTCTGGATGGTGGGCTCCTGATGCCATTTAACTATCTGTGAGAAAGGCTTTATGCACAAGAATACTCTGATGTACTAAAGAAAATAAATGAATTCTAAGCATACTTGCATGAAAAAAATAGCTTCAGAGTATTACACAACTTCTACATCTTACTGTTGGAAACAGCTTTCAAGACCTCAAGAGTATAACACACATTTTATCTGGTGTTGGTGTGTCCCAAGACACTTATAAAATGGAGATGGTCAGCAGCAGGCCTTGTTAAACTGAATATAAAAGTCAGCAGCTGCAGCTCTCCCATGGGAATGGAGTGAGAAGGGAGTAAGCAGGTGCAGCTGGGCTGTGGGACTGGAGCGAAGGAATAAACAGTGATAAGAAAACTGCAACCAAGGAAAACAAAAGGATAATGAGCCTTGACTGAGTGCCAAACAGCCCATCAAGGACACTTGGAGGTGATGATGAGGAAGGGTGAGGAAGCAAAGACCCCCAGAGGAGACTGATGACCACCCTTAGGCTCCATGTGCATGTGTAGAGCCACAAAATATGAGTAAACAAAGGTGTGTTGATGCCCCAGAAATTTGGACCCACCTCATCCTCTTGTGTACCAGTCACGTCAGGATCACACGGCAGAATTACGGTATATAAGGCCACGTACACCTTCTGGGGGCCCCACCAGGACTCCAGGACCATGTTGCCTCCATGGGGATGCCAGCTAAGCTTCTGCTCCTGCCACCCCCTCTGAATGTGACTCTGCACTGGACCACTCATGTCATCACTCTTGGGGTCACTGTGTACTCTTAATGGTCAGGAACATAACTTTTCCCTTATTAATGTAGTAGGCTTTATATCCTTTTTGTAAGGGCACACATATGTGTAGGTGGAATAAATCACTTTGAATTTACTACCTGAGTGTGTGTGCCTGTCCCATTATCTTGGAATCCTCAATCCCTGGAATAGTTGGGAAGAGATTCCCATGATACACTTCATTTGGTTTGTGCTCATTAAGAGGTTACATTTACAAAACAACCTTGACTTTCAGATTTTTCAGTATGTGTATATGAGTAACTGTAGAATGAGGAAATAATTCCATCAAAGAGTATTTATTCTGTTGGTTTTAGATCCCTAAAATGGGTGTTACTTGTGGTTTCAGCATGACAATTGCAATGAACATCACCTGTAAAAGTCAGTCTGAACTTCTCTACTTGTGGAAAGAGACCTTTTTATACTTTTGATGATAATATTTAAACTAACCTATTACTGAGCATGCAAAGAGGTGAGAACATAGGTCTCAGTGCTATAACTGCTTCTGAACTGCCACTTTCCTCATGTGGATGGTGTCATTTATTGGAGTCATAATTTGCTCCTTCAGCCATAGCACGTGGTGGCACAAACACCCAGTTAGGAAAGAAATTGTCCATCCCCTTAAAATTATGTGATTGTAGACCTCACTGTGGAGGTGTGATATGGATTTATTAGTGTCCATATGTTTTCCATTATGTATCTAATAGATTGGAGTATAATGTACTTCTGCTCTTCAGTTTGTTTAGAAGATTATTTTTAATTGGAAAGACAAAACTAACTGAACATCTTAGTGCTTGTCTTCGTGCTCTCTGCTCTGCTTATACTAGCTGGACATTGAACTTGCTCTCTGTGGAGACTGGCAGCAATTTACAGGAGGGGAATCCAGGTAATCAATATCTACAAATCTCAGCATGCTCTAGACCTGAGCAGGTAACATTGTACTGCAAACAGCACAGTACTGTGATAATTTTTCTTTGGTTGCTTTGTGAGGTTTGTAACTTTCTGACTTTTTGTCTAGGGATAAGGGAAAAATAAAATTTCACAAGGAATGATAGTGGATGCAAGATTTTCTAAAGCAGAACCAGTGTTTGGCAGCATTTGATAGCTAATTGTGCAGACATGCTTGTAAGCCCTTGAGGAGCTTGCAACTCCTCCTCATGTCTCAGCTGCTGGAAAAACCTCAAGACCTAACCTGGATGTAGCTGAGTATCCTTTTACAATCATGTAACCGAGGTGGGTGTTAGACCAAGGCTGTGCTTTTTAAAATGTCAGCAGTGGCATCTGTTTTGTAGCAAGGTTGAACTGTCCTTGGCACTTCAAAGCTCTGTCCCTTCTGTCAGATATTTAATTCCTGTATCTTCTTTTCTTTAGTTCTTTGTTACATTTCAGGTTGCACTGGGTAAGACCAGACTCCTGCCTGACACTTTGAATACTAAATCACTCTTCTTCGAGCCTACATATCTGTAGAATGATTTTTCATGTTTCTCCAGTGTTTATCATTACAATATTCATCAGCTGCTTGAGGAACAGAACTAGCTGATAGAGTCGTAGAATGATTTGGGTTCAAAGGGGCCATAAAGATCATCCAGTTCCAGCCCTGCCAAGGGCAGTGACACCTTCCACTAGCCCAGGTTGCTCCAAACCCCATCCAACCTGGCCTGGAACACTTCCAGGGATGGGGCAGCCACAGCTGCTCTGGAAACCTGTGCCAGTGCCTCAGCAACCTCACAGGGAAGAATTTTTCTTCCTAACATCTAACTGCCCTCTGTCAGCGTGAAGCCATTCCTCCTTGTCTTGTCACCCCATGCCCTTGTATAAAGTCCCTCTGCAGCTCTCTTGAAGCCCCTTTGGTACTGGAAGGGGCTCTAAGGTCTCCCTGGAGCCTTCTGTGTTTCAGGCTGTACTGTACAGACTCTCTTCATAGGTGAGGTGCTCCAGCCCTCAGATCATCTTCATGGGCCTCCTCTGGTCTCACTTCAACTGCACATACTACCATATAATAGCAGACAAATGAGTCTCCAATCAAATATACTGACAGAATTCACTTCCAAATTTATGATGTGACTGTTCTCTGCTCACAGGTGGCTCCAGTTGAGAGAAAACATCTCCCTTTAACATGAGCAATAACTATAAATGTGACTGTGGATTTTACTTTGTCGCCTCCTCTGGTCTCACTTCAACTGCACATACTACCATATAATAGCAGACAAATGAGTCTCCAATCAAATATACTGACAGAATTCACTTCCAAATTTATGATGTGACTGTTCTCTGCTCACAGGTGGCTCCAGTTGAGAGAAAACATCTCCCTTTAACATGAGCAATAACTATAAATGTGACTGTGGATTTTACTTTGTCAAATTGAACAAAATTTTAGAGGAAAAAATATTTTATTTCCTAGCTCTTACTTCTTGCACTGCCACAAACACAGATGATTCTTAATGTTGTTTAGGTGACTTGAAGTTTTCCAGTTCTCATTCCTGCAAAAAAAAAGTTTACATTTTGGGTAGTTTACTTAGGTCATGTATCAGTTTTGTTAGAAATGTGCTTGGCACTGCTGCCCCAGAACAGAATGTGCAAAAAGAAAGAAATCAAAGTATCATATCTTTTTCCCCCCATGGCTTCCTTTTGCCATTTCTGTCACTTATATTGCAGACTCAGAGGATGCAGGACTGAAATCCTCTGCCATTTCACCATGACTTATGAAGGGTAAAGTAGAGTGTGCAAAGCTATCAAACCAGATTGGGAGTTCTTTTATAGGGATGTTTTCTTTACATTTCGGCATTTTATTTGCTCACCAGCTGTTTTGACTGATTCATCATTTTCAGGTGTTGATTTCAAGGGGAACACTGTGCATGATCTAAAGAAAGAAATGTGGATTTTGTCCATAGTCTGATTTTTTTTGGTAAGGTTCAAAGTAGTCTTACTACTCTGCAAAATCAGCAAGAATTTAGGGGAAAGCTATTTTTTTC
>NW_008662163.1:32579-35005 GCF_000695815.1 Acanthisitta chloris
TATGGTCCTATTTAAAAAGACCTATTAAAAGTACTTTTCTCTATTTTCAGGTCTCTTTTTCTGACTTAGACAAATGACCTGTACAAAGCCTAACAAAGACCAAGACAGACATAACTGACAAGTGGATTTATTCAATTTCATAGTAATTTAAACTATGATTTTGGACTATAAATATTTTAATGTAAGGAAATGAATCTACTACCTATTTGTCCATAGCTTAAAATTTGTCCTGGAACTGCATGGCACCTCTTCCTGTGTTTTCTGGTGCTGTAGTCCATGTGGATTAACTAACTTAAGGCAGTCATACATGGAACTAGGACACTGTTATCTGAGGATTTTGTTTGACAAGAGCAGGATGTTTCTGTATCTCAGAGCATTAATGCCTTAATATTAGCTTTGCTGTTGGGAAGCACTGTATTTCAATAATGAAGTTCAAAAGGTTCACTCCTTGGGTTCAAAAGGCACTCCTTGGAATGTCTGTGGCATTATAAAAACTCTGTGCCTGATGGGTTTTAAAAACATTAAGAGCTTGTGTATAGTTCATTTATACCAGATCTTCATTTTGTTTAGCCATGCCCTTTCCTTGGTGTATCATCCCTGTGTCAGGGACCAGCTGTCTTAGCATGCAAAACCAGCACAGGCCAAATCTCTAATAGCTCCATTTTCCATTTTCTAGGCATTGCTGGGGGGTTTAACAGCACACTCCCAAAATAGCTTTAATTCTGGTAAAGAGCTGTGTCTGACTAAAGTTAATTTTCTTCTTGGTTCCGATTTTGACTCATGTGGCCCCGAATACATTTGGGTTTCCTGTTAATCCTTCCCCCAAAAAAATATAACAGGAGCTGCATCCACATATTCTATTAAGGCTGTCTTCCCATCACTTTACCTCATTAACTGCTTGATCACTGTTAAGAAAAAAAATCTTCCGTTAGCTCTCTACTTCAAAAGACTCAGATTTTCAGATCAAACAGCTCTTCAACAGCTGTTTAAAAATCTTTAAATCCAAGAGGTTAACTTCAAAGAACACCTTGTGGGTGTTCTGAACCCAGTTGACAGGTAAACAGTAATTTATGACCAAAGATATGAATTAATGAAATACCTTGAAACTACAGCCAATCTCTTAGTCTTTCCCTTTGGATTCTAGTGGGAGGTTCCTAGACTGGCAGCAATACAAGTGGATGACTTGAATAGGCATGGAGGAAGCAGTGACATTCCAGGATTCTTACTGCACCCTTCTACCAATATGCTTTTAGTATGCTTCATTAGGAGTGGCCAGATACTCCCAGATAAAGGAACAGCTAGGACTTAATTTTCACTTGTTTGTAGCCTTTCTGTTAAGGTTAGTCCAGTTTGATTTGAAGCCAAGTTGACTGATGTGTGGTGCAGCAAATTTTATCCTGGAGTTCTAGGGGATAGTGGGAAAGGGGAGGAAAACCTGATGATTTTGTGCTTCTTCATGCCCATCTTAAAAGATAATTGTATAACAACTATTATTTATTCCATTGGCTCAGGAGGTCTAACTGTTCTGTCTGCGACGCAGCAGAAACTTGGGAGGGGATTTGAGGGAGAACACTGAATGAGTGGTGGGAAGAGGATGTGGGTCTCATGGCACAATTGCCCCATATGCAGGGCCCACCTGTTTCCAAATGCAAAGTGGCTGTCTGCACATTAGTAAGCCACTTTGGCAGTTTCTTCATGCCATGTTTCCTGCCATCTCCTGTTAACTGTGCTGTGGTGGCTCAACCAGCTCTTTATCATCCACTCCAAAACAGCTTAAGTTCTGTCATAGGCAAGACAATCTCCCTGATGTCTTCTTTATGGTCACAGAGGTCTTTTGAAGTTTGTTAAATGTAAATAGTGATTAGTTAGAGACCTCCAGAGATAAAGAACTGCATTTTTTTTTAGATTATCCGTTACTAGTTGCTATGGGTTATAACTGACTGTATGTTTGACAATAAGTAAATCTTTCTGGAGCACCTGTTCCATTGCTTTATTCTTGAGGTTATTAATTTAAAAAAATAGCAAACCACAAACAAATACCTCACAATTTTGAGTACAATCTATTTCCAAGGTTGACAGAGTATCATACGAGAGGAGAAACCCAAGAGCAAGAAAGGGATATGCTCACCACTTAAACTGTCTAAGGGTCCAGTTTCTCCATACTTAGTATCAATGGGATGCAATTTCACAATTGGTCAGCTCTTCTAACTGGGGTGTTTCCATTTTGAGTAAAACTGTTAGAATTTGTTAGAGAGGATGTACTATTTAACAATACTTGAAGTAATCTGTGCTGTATGAGTGAAGGAATATATTTGCAGAGAGTAATTTGGCATCAAGTTGCAACTTGGGTACATGGGCTCTGCAGTTCAGTGGGTTTATTACCTGCTTCTGTTGTGATAATACCAGAACTCTCAAATCAAAGCAGG